>NC_079170.1:26644160-26664160 GCF_947568905.1 Ostrea edulis
CCTTATGTTATTTTTAATGTTACATAGTACCGGGCATTTCTTCATATAGACTATGTTACCCTGGGGAACACTTCTTTCTCCATTCTCATGTTTTAATGATTATTAACTGATAAGTTCCTTGGAAACTTTTGAACAATTTCTATATAAATAGATTATACTTGCACAATAGTTAGTATATTTTTCTTTATAGTTAAGGCATTGTGACATGTACAAAAATTTGTTTCTTAATTAAATGTTTTATGTTGCTTTATTCACTCTTATAATATATGTGTTGGAATAAATTTCTATAATTATGCATATATAACTTGATCTTTTCCAGAAGATTGTAGAACTTCACAATTTAAATGTTATAAGGAACTTAGAGACAATGAAGCCCCTTGACATATAAAACAAACATTTTTGGGATTAAAAATTTAATATAATACTGCTTGGTGTTGTGCAAGATGGTTTTGCTCTTGAAGAATATACGTATGTTGGAAAAATAAACTTTTTTTAATCTATTTTTTTTTTCTTATGGATTGTTTTTATAGATAGTATTACCTTTAAACAAAGATTTATAAGTTAAATAATTTGTGCACAAAAATATGCATTTAATAAAACAAAAAAAATACTGTGCATAATGTTTAAATTAGCAAAAAGAAGGTTTTGTCAAAATAATTTGTTGAAATGCCAATGTTTAGTTCATAATTGTTATATTTGCCAATGTTGATAATGTTGGTATGTATGTGACAAAAGTATGTCTAAATCAATTAGGCCAAATAAAAAATATGTATGGTTCCGGTGCCCGACCGAACCTATTTTTCCCCCCACCCAAGCACTTTATAGTGGACTGCCAAAAATAAAAGAAATGGGTAAATTAACTTTTCTGATAAAGTATTTTATTTCCATTAACATTTTTATCAGACCTGCTTAATTTTAATTTTTTATCATTCAAAGGAATGAGTAGTACGGGCTATAACCACATTCCAAACGAGACCACCAAATTCAAAAATAAAAGATAAATTAAAATGTTAAAAATCCCAGGCAACCGACCCTATTTTTTTGGTGGGGGGGGGGGGGGGGGGGGGGGGGCATGTATCCAGAACCATACAATTTTTTTTTTCATTTGGGCTTTTCAATAGTTGTATTGATTGTATTTTTCTCAACAATGTACAGTATTGTTTCTTTTCCAACTTTCTTTTAAAAATAGTACATGCTTGTAAGCTTTGTTTAACTTGTAATTGATTTAATAAACTTGTAAACTTGTTAACTTTATTAATATATTAAGGTAGACATCAGTGTGTTTGTAAGAAATACCTATAAAACAATATGTGGGATGGTACCTCTAAATGACTTGCCTGATGTGTGTGTGGTCTGTGTGGCACATTCTGAGGTATGCACCTCGCGTTGTATGTAGTATACGCATAACTTAAAATGCAAAATATCAAGTCATACGATTGATTTTTGTGTTAAATATACCAAACTTTGTTGTCTGCTGCATTTATGATTCAAATAATTCGTCAAATAAAGGTAGACCTCAGGACGTGGGTATGGAACAAGGTACCTCTCTATGCCATAAAAACCAGTATGTGTGTGTGTGTGTGTGTGTGTGTGTGTGTGTGTGTGTGTGATCTACACACCTGTGTACTGACGCCAGAGAAGTACTTGAAAATCCTACAAGTGAACTAAAATTCAAAAGTCTTGTTGCAATATACAGATCATTAAATAATTGTATTTCAAATGTTCATAATTAGGTGATGTATTTATAATGTAATTCGTTGTTTGTCTAGTTTCACCATATGGTATGTCTATTTCTCATCAAACTCTGTATCATTATACAAGTGTCTCCCACTTCAACCACTTACCGTCCACCCCACCACATTTTGTTTTAATGGATTTTTGTGTTTCATTGTTTTCCCCTGAGAATTGTGTTGATATTGACCAGGATGGGGTGTTCTGTATCACAGCTAACAGACACGTAGCATCGTTTTTCAAGGGGGATATCTTGAACCGCAACAACAAACAAGAGGCCCATGGACCACATCGCTCACGTGAGTCGCATTGATCCTGCCATTGTTCAGCTGTTGTGATTTTTAAACGATTTTTTTTTTATCAATCTTTCTTCCCATGAAATATTTGACCCCTTATTGTGGACCCAACTTAGCACAAGGGTCACAACATAACTGAACATGAATTTACATAACACAGAGATGCATCCACACCAATATGAATTATATGATTTGACTGTTCTGGATAATACCAAGGTCACAAGGTCATTCATCATGCTATGGTATGAAGACCTTATCATAGGAAATTTATATACAGGATATGAAAGCTCCATCTTAAATAGTTCAGGAGATATCAAATAGGTAACATTTTTATTAAAAGTATATTAAACTTCCAGGTCAAGGTCACAAGGTCAAGTTTTACGAAATGATAAGGTCTTGAGTGTCCAAACAAACCTTTTACACTTCTTACTCCAAACAGTATTGGCCAGTAAAACTCGTGCGTACGAACACTTCATTAAACAACATGTGTTCACTAACCATTAAAAAATCCGTGCATCTGAGTCGGGTACTATCCGATATTGTTAAAAAAAACATGACCTTTATCGATTGTTTAGATTTCATAAATATAAACAATAAATATAGAAAAAGTATTCTAATTTTTATAATGCACAGTTTCTCTTTTCCGCTAGTATATATTCGTTGTTTACCCTCTTACTACTTTTAATAGTAGTGAATGATAATCTAATTTGAAGTTATGAATAGCATAATAGGGGGTCAAAGTGTTGTATGCAGATATATGGGGAAAATCTTTATAAATATCTCTTGAACTATTCAGACGCCCAGCGGTTCGCCCAATACTGCTTCAATGTCAATCTATCGCTAGACTTGCGTGGTGCAGACGACATCTGCGATTCAGAATACAGGAGTGGGCCAATATTCTGTTCACTAATGAATCCAGATTTCATTTGGATAGCAGTGACGGCAGTTGTAGAGTGTATCGTCGGGGAACGGTACCAGGACGCTTGTTTTGTGCAACGTCGGCAATTCGGTGGAGGTAGCGTTATGGTGTGGGGTGGAATAACAGCACGTGAATGGACCCCTCTACAAATTGTCAAAGGAAATCTCACCGGCGTACACTATCGAGACGAAATTATTCAGCGCCATGTGATACCCTTCATACAGAGACAGCAAAATCACATCACTCAGCAGCAAGACAACGCAAGGCCACGTGCTGCACGTGATCGCCGACCGAGCACGTCTGGGATGAAATGGAACGACGTCTACGCCGTTTACCAAATCAGCCAGTGACATTAGCTGATTTATGACAATCTTTAACCAACATCTGCAACAATATCACTCAAACATTTCTGAACACTTTAGTGGCATCAATGAGGCGCCGTTGTCAAGCATGCGTGAATGGAAACGGTGGTCACACGCGTTATTAACTTTGTTAATTCAACTTCGAATACCAGTGTCTTTTGAGTGTGCTGAAATTGACGTTATTCGACGCTAACATTAATGGATTATGAAATGTTGTAACCATAGGCAATTGCATCGCTTGGGGTTGAATTTACTATATAAAGAGTATAGTAAATTCGACCCCAAGCGATGCAATTGCCTGTGGTTATAACGAATACATTTGTTAACAGTATTACAAAAAATAAAATTTGTTCATTGTTATTTTTTATATTATTTTTTCATATGAGCCGTTTCTAGCAAAAAGGGCCCTTAATTATTTTCGTGCTAAAGTGTGAACTATAGACAACAATCCCTCAAAATATGAAAGCGATATTAATTGTTGTTGAAATATTGCAGTCAATCAAAAGCGACAACAAACTCATGATCGGTAATCATGACCTTTTTCTTTACAAGTATGCAAAAATGATGTCATGTTTTTTCATTATGACGTTTTTGAAAAACATTGTTGGATGAGATAAGGGTCTGTTTTGCTAGGAACGGCTCATATATTAAATAATGCACAGTTCCTTTTTGCCGCTAGTAGATCTTTATTTGCATATGAGAATAACGCCAAATAAATGGTGTCCTAACCTCCCCCCCCCCCAACCCCCCGATTCGACGTGCTTGACCAAGGCCCTCTTTCTTTAACCAAAGGATTGGTTAACAGTGTGTGTTCGCCAACTCATGTCGAAAAAGGAGACCGGCTTGCCCTCCACTGACATCTGAAGAAAATAATTCGAGTATTATTTGTCTCCTTAGAAGGTGTTTAAAGTCGCCGTACTTCCTGTGAATATGAGCTCTGTTTTACTGGTTGGAAGCTTCAGCATTAGCAAAGAGCCTGTTCACAGTTAGCTTTCTGTTTATGAAAAGATCACAAATATTTTCATACAATATTTGCAGAGAGTTGGAAACTGGGTCAGAGCAATAGTGCAAATGAAGCCAGTTTTATTTTAAAAGAAGATTAAGACAAAACCCCGAAAAACAGACTTGATGGAGAAACAACAAAAATACAATGTACAAGCTATTAAAATGATCAGTTCAAAACAATGTGACATAAAGAGCAACATAACAAATCACTTTTAGGGTTATTGGAATTTGCATGGGCACTAATTGTACTCCTCTATAAGATGACCTGTTTTGTATTCTTATCAAGCAAAATGTATTCAAAAGGCTACATGAGAAGAAAAAAAAAAAAACATATCTTGCTGTGGCCCTCAAATCGACATTTAGATACATCAACATTTTATTATCAACAATATTCAATTTAATTTATTAATCCCAGTGAACTCGAAATACAAAGCACAACAGTCTTTCACATCTGCTTCATATTTGGATATTTTATTGACAATGGACGTTAACGACAAACCAACGACTCAACTTCATATCTCATAATTATGTAGCATCATTCCATCATTACCTGCGTATGATGTTCACGTCTCTCACCTGATTCGATACACGAGAGTATGTTCTGCGTATGATCAATTTTAAAACCAAGACAGGCTACTATTTCACAACTTCTATGGTTGTTATAATGATCTAATTTGCAAATACAACCTGTCATTAGATCGAATGCTGTCAGGCGAGTTTCATACAAATTGCTAGGCCGTTCTTTACATACTTTTGACTACGGGTTGCTCCGTTTACCGGATTAGGATTTAGGGATCACAGTGTGTGTGACCAGTCAACATGGGGTGATTGGTACCTGACCCCACCTCTGCTGTGCCCAAGGGTCCGTGTTTGCCCTACCCTCAGTTATATATTCTTGATGGGGTTTATGAGATTGATCACTCTTTTTCATGCATGCATATCGAGGCAAACCTGTGTAAAGTCTTATCAATTGCACCATTCCGTTTTGGCATACAAGATCATGAATATGTCCCATCATCAGAATCGCTATACCTTGGTTTACAAGATCCTCTTATGAAAACCATTGTTTTGATTTACTGATTAGGAATATTGAGTTTTATAAGAACCACTCCGTCTACGTCATTAGGAATCAGAACCAGTATGCCTCGCTTCACAAAACGTCATGTATGATATCAAGTCCTTTAAAGCGGTTTCTTTGTTCTGCTACGAGTCCCCATGCAAGAACCCAAGAACGATCGTTCTTTCGCATTATCGGGCAATGCGTAGTCGAACTAACATGTCATCGTTTCAGTAAAGTAGTTGTTATCATTAAACCCGAGTCTGTCATTTCCCGAATTTCTTTCCCTACGCGTCCACTACACCGTCTGCTCCAAGCACTGAAACACCGGGTACCTGTAAAATGTTACCTGAAACGAAACCTACCGAAGCGAAATCAAATCGAAATTTAACGAAACGAAACAGATTGTATAACGGTACTAATAAAAAAGGTAGTATGAGCAAACATCTCAAGCCCCCGGTTGACTTATATACTTTAGGTAGTCCATCGGTTAGCATCAACCATTGCTTGATTGAGTCGGTGTATGAGAAAGCAGACCGAGCACGTGCAACATCTTATTCTATCTCTAAATGCTTAGTATTTTTAATCATATAAGAATTATAAAGTACCATATTATATGAATACAATTCGGTATGATATAATAAGTATCATTGATATGCAGTACGTCTAAAGCTTTATTAGAAACTGTATATCTTGTAAAGCCAACAATATCCACATATCTGTAGAGCAAATGTTTTTTAAAGATACATAAAACATGCAATTTTGCCCAAAGGCAGATCCAACGCAGTGTAGATTATTAATAAATTCTTCATGCTCTGCATACGATACAAAGATCGCTTACGAAAACATTCGCACCATCGGCATCCTAATACTAGTATGTATCTACATGAATAGGCAGAAATCACCGCTCAACAATCAGTTTACAGTAGTCTGCTATGTGTGGTGACCTTGAACTCTGACCTCTGATATCGAAATTCAAACAAGAGGTCCATGGACCACATCGCTCACCTGAGTCACCTTGGTTCATATTCAAAGATTTTCCCTATATATTCGCATGTAAAACTTTGATCCCTATTGTGATCCCAACCTACTCCGGGGACCATGATTTTTTCAAAATTGAATCTGGACTACGTCAGGAAGCTTTCATGTGAATGTAAACTTTTCTGGCCCAGTGATTTTTCAAAAGGTTTTAAATTATTTTCCCTACATATTTGTATATAAAGATTGATTCCCTATTATCGCCCCATCCTAACCCAAGGGGGGGGGGGCATGATTTCTACAAACTTGAATCTGCACTATGTCAGGTTTTTGCTATATATTTGTATGTAAAACTTTGATCCGCCCTTGTGACCCCATCCTACCCCGAGTCCATGATTTTAAAAAACATGAATCTGAAATATGTTATAAAGCTTTCCTGTAAATCTCAGCTTTTCTGCCTCAGTGGTTCTTGAGAAGAAGATTTTAAAACATTTTCCCTATATATTTGTATGTAAAACTTTGATCCCCTATTGAGAAGATTTTTAAAGATTCATCATATATATATGTGTGTGTGTGTGTGTGTGTGTGTGTGTGTGTGTGTGTAAAACTTTGATCCCCCATTGTTTTCAACCAGCTCTGCGAATACTGTAGAATCATATCATTGTGTAGGCCTCAAACGTGGTTTTAAACAGATTTGAATACATATAATGTATATGGTATTTCATGTACATACAACATATCCCAAATATAATATCCAAATAAAACCGTGAGATCTCAGCACCGATAACTCCAGAGTCTTTTGAAATAAATACACAAGGTATATATTACTTTTTTTATTTAAAACTATCCATCCAACGTGGTAGGCGTAAAAATATTAACATGTACAATGGATATTTTTCAAATATACAATGAGCTAAATACTGTTAAAATTAAGCATTCTTCGTACATGTAAAAATAACAAGCATTGACGTCACGACTTGTATATACATATGTTAATTAAGGTAACTCGCATTAACGTCATGACATATATATATACGTAAGTAGCGAATGAAACTTGTAACAGTTGATGTCATGACAATTTTCTGTATAGATAATGGCTATTGGAGTCGGTGAAATTCTACACGTGGCAGCCCATGGCTCTGTTGAAGCGGTGTAATATTAGTAGAGGCATTTAATACTATAATCTAGGAAATGGAATGTACCTTTTGTTTTCTAACAGAACAAGGATATCTCAACGGTAATCAGCTTTGATTCCAGACTATATAGTATAAACAATATTCACATCCATATCACAGAAGGAAGACCGTTGAAAGGTTTGCGCATGCATTCACAGGTCACGAGTGATGACGAAATATCATGATTAGCATGCATTCACAGGTCACGAGTGATGACGAAATATCATGATTAGCATACGAATAGTTTGTTTTCTCAACAAGGAATTTTATCTTTATGAAGTCTATGAGTGTGGACTCGTTCTACGATTGTCGCTCCAGAGGACAAAACACCATTATTTTTAGAAAAGTCCATATAATTTCAAAGGAAAACCAATCATTAACAATACTGAACACAGCATCGTTGCTGACGTCACTTCCCGACTAGTAGCGCCGTTACGACTGCCACCCTGTTGAGAGTTGTATTTTGGCTTTAATGGCTGACACACGGGGGGCCGCTGATTCGTAGTGATTTCTTCTAAGAACATAGCAGCAGGTCCGCCACAGTTTGTGTACACTGGCTCCAATAAGCACTCAGTCAAAATTTGGTGGGTACTAAAACAGAATGGAAAGCATGACTATCATAGCCAAAAATAAAAGCATGCACCACTATTGCGATTACCAATGCACATAGTGCATGACTCAAATACAAATACAACAGCGTCATGAATGGGACATAGTGTTTCATTCTTTGAGTATTGAGTCTTTATGACAGACATTTATTTCCTAGTTTCTAGAAATCTCATGACAGATCTTTAAATTTTTTTCACTTTGTCAACAATAATCGAAAGTGAAACCTCTGTGATACAATTACAAAACTTCTCGTCGTTTAGATTGTTTAATAATGATGAAAAAAGAAATAGGTGTCTACTCACGAACAGCTAGAGAGAATCATGACTTCCATAGCTGATTTAGCCGATATTTTCCGACGGAAGCTCTCAATCTGTGGTCGGGAGCAGTTATAAGCAGCCTCGTGTTGATCTTGAACACATCGTATGTGTTTTTCATAAACTACAGAAAAAAACCCCAAAGAAATATGTCACTAATGAGCATTGGTTTTCCCTCTTATAGAATATGGATTCCAAAAAACAACAACAACAAATAAATTTTTTTTAAAAAGTCTCCAAACGTACGATCGAAATTGTTACAGAAATATCTCGTGGTTTTCTCGATATCCTTGTAACTGAAGAGCCGCTGTAGGTTTTGCTCTTCGTCCGTCATGCCGGTACATTTATCCATCACCCGTTTTACACAGTTAGAAGTTTCAAACAGGCTGGAAGAACTGCAACAACCAAGGTTGTAAATGCTATACATTGAAATATAGACCATGCAGCACAAAAATACTGGATATTGCTGAAATGGCTAGTGCTCTCTTAATAACTCTTAAATAAGCATTCCAGCAGGCATCCACATTGGGATTACGTTGAATAGTAATGATAACAACAACAATGATTCGACGTTGAAGAATCAAAGTTGAAACATCAACAACTTTCCCACATTGTAACAAGGTCCAAGATGTATAACTTCAACGTTGAATCCACCTTCTTTCCAAGTTGAAGATGCAACATGATTTCAACGTTAAACTTGCCACTATCATTTTATCATGTAAAGGCATTGTTGTTGCAGTTTATTTTTGACGCTGGGTTGACAACAGTTAATTTGTTTTAAATTTCAAAATATTTTCCACTTAGCAATTGCACCATACTTGAAACGTGTAGTCTGCCAATTTGTCTGTCCACAATCAAATATTTTCCCTTCGTACTTTAAACAAAGCTTTTTGGATTAATACGTGTAATTATGATTTTATTTAAGACTGAGTCGTGCTTTGTATTGTAACACAGGTACTAGTAATACATATATTTCAAAGAAAGCCGCAGTTTTGAAAGTTGAAGTGCCTGTTATGCTTATTATACAATCATTGAAATTTTCTCGGTCAATGCTTTAGCTACTCTCAAAGTCAAGTCTTGTACTTCTCAGATAGTTAAAGCATCGTATTAACCGAGAAAATGCTAATAATTGTTTATATTAAATGGTTAAATAATTTATACCATCGAATCTGGTTACATAAGCTAACGAAATGATACATGGTCGGCCATCTTTGTTTAAAGCTAGTGTGCAAGACCTTATGGAAACTTGATTAGAGACGCGAATTTTTGTTTATTATTTGATTAAATAATTCAAGACATCAAACCGGCTACTACAGTGTATCGAACGACACCTGATTGGTCATCTTTGTTTACATCTGGAGTGCAGGACCTAGTCAAAGGTGATTAGAGACGCGAGTTTTCATTGGACGACCAAAAATGATAACAATTAGTATCCATTTGGAATTTCCCAATTAATTTTTTGATCCAACGTTGGAAAAATGAAATGTTATATTCATCTTGAAGGCACATGGAAATGGACATAACCTTTTATTTTTTAAAAGTTTGTTGGAAACCGTAAGAGAGCAGAGAGAAAGCCTGGAATTATTTATTCATACTAGCAATCATTGTGTCTTTTTTCAAATTAATCCTATTCAAAGACATCTTTTCCCCCATAAACTACCTTAAAATTGCTAGTTTTCATTTGGTTGGTAGTCCAGAATCAGGAATACTGTAATTGATCAGACAGAAAATAGGTCCAGAAATCTGAAATTATGGGTACAATTGTAGATTTTTAATTACATACCGGCATGCCCCTCGCATGATTTCAATTTCGGCCTCAATGGACTGCTGCTTTGACGGGAGAAAGGATGGAATGGAGGTACTGATACAGTTTTTGACTGTCTGCACGGCGTCTGCAGGACACGTGGACTCCACTGCCGTGAAGCCTGAAAGTGAAAGTAGAAGCTATTCTCTATACTTATCCAAAACTCAAAGAGGAAGGGAACATTCACGAAAGGTAAACGTGGTATCTAATTATATTGCAATGCATGTCAGGGATATGTGTAGATCTAGTTATTAAAAAAAGCAACGATTATTGAATTGTTAGGACTTCGTTGGCAAGAAAAGACGTTTTGCTATGATGTCTATCAATTCTATTTTAAAGAGTCGGTCATGGTAAGGTTGAAAATTATTTTTGCCTTAGATCATTAAAATGAAATTCAAAACTAAACCTTGTCTTTAATGTGTGCAGTACCACACTATCTGTTGCAGTCTATCTGCATTCAAAGCATTGCAGTCTTTGAACCCTACAGTAGCTCTCATTAGCCTCCGACCATCTCTGACTTCATGAGCATGTTGCTGTCAGCCTCCATAGCATACAAAGCATACAAAATGCTGAGAATTATTTCACGCCTTTAAGTTTTAAAGCATAAGAAGTTGCCGACTTAAAAGGAATTTGCAAAAACAATTTGAAGGAACAGAGTATTAAAAAAAAAATCTCGTCAGATGGATCAGCACTACGAGCCTGGGAGTTATAATGAGGTCATATTCACGTACAATACAAATAACTGCTTCTCCTATTTATGTAATGCATTAAACTCTGAATTTGTATATTGCAGAGGTTTAGCCATCAACAATACAAGCGATCTGGAAATTCAATAAATTCATACCTTTACTCCGAAAATTATATCATTTGAACGCATTTATTTTTTTTCTGTATATTTCGGTGTAACAGGTTCTTTGAAATAAAGAAGCCGCCGACAACATGGCGACCTGAATGCAAGAGGAGGGTGACCCGTGAAACTTCCTTTAGACGCAAATAAATAAACATGTGCTGTTCCGTTATGCTTCATTCGAGTCTTGCATTCATAAATGCTACAGTGTGAGTCATGGTTTATTATATCACGTCACGTGATCTAATGGCAGTTCACATCTCGTAAGGTTCCCGAGACCTTCAGCATTTGAGAATCTGACTAGTTCACATCCTCATTGCGCTATCATGTCACGTTTGCCATACTTCCGGAATGGGTTAACATGCCACGTGTAAATTAGTCACCACTAGCTTTTCCTGTCTAATTATACATGTTCTGTAATTGAATTTACATGAAAAGATGAAACATCAAGTGGTGCAACCAATAACATAAAACAACCTTTTCAATGGTAACGAACTTGACTTGAATCCCCTGTTTAAACAGGAAGCAGCGCCGTAACCTTTGCCGTTCCCAAACAGGACATGATTCTCTTTATACCAGAGGTACTGTATTAATTGCAACTTTCATAACGTCTTTCAAAAGTGCTCTTCACGGTCGTACTAACACGAAACTATGTTGAACAGATCATAAGTAAGTCAATATAAAGGTTGTCTTTCCTACACAACAAAATAAAGCATATTAATTGTTACAGTCACTATAGGTACTAATTATATAGCTGCAGAAGTGTAGCCCTCTGAGATAATATGGGGACAGATCAGAGAGCTACAGATCCGCCCCTTATAAAAACCTTCGATTTACGGCGCACAACAAATGCACACAATTGAGGCCTCGTATCGTTGTATTCTTGTATTGCCGTCTCATGAATTCAATAAAAAAAATCCTTACATATTTGTGTTCAAACATACCTTCTGATATTCATTAAAACGTCATTATTCTGCGATATACCTTCATACGTAATAACTGATTATGAGAAAATTGATACACATCTCGCTTGCATTTCGTGTTTTGCTAATGCCGGTAAATGTTTAACAATAAAGTCAATAACTGATAATTCAATTTTATAATTATAAAAATCTATCAATACATGGCGTAAAACAAATTTATAAACATTGAAGCAATCGTTTGCATTCCGATGTACAAAGATGTCGATTCACGGAAAAGCTAACTCTCTTCTATATATGTGTGGTTTTCTTGATTGGACTATGCTTTCAAACTAGTTGATGAAATCCGTCAGCGTCAAACTGAATATTTGAAATCTTTTTTCAAAATACATCTGATATATCCTACCATTTCATCTATTTCGTCAGCAAAACATGTAAGCTTAGTTCGTTTCGGAAACTGTCATGACGTCACAGTGACCTAATTTGTAGACAGGTAAACGATCGGCAGTATATTTCTACATTGGGCTGTAGTAGATCGAGTTTTCGTGGACGATGCAGGTTAACCTCCACGGTCTCGAAATGTTGTTTGAAATAAATATTAATTTTAAAAAAGCCTCGGCTAACACCTCGGCTTTTATATTTCAAATAGCATTTCTCGACCTCGGGGGTTATCCTGCAACATAAAAGAAAACTCGATCTTTATTTGTAAAACGTATGATTAAACACTCCTCATACACTACATGTATTCTTAGTCAGCATAATCAAAGTGTATTGAAAACGATTCATTCAGTTCTAAAATCGGGCGCGTAGACACGTGAAGAATACACCTGCCACACGTGCCTGTAATTGATGAAGTTTACTCGGCACCTGCTGAACAGGACCGCAGACGCCAGAAGCTACTGGCACTATCTAATGTTAATCTGGCAGCAGGTCGGGGCTCCTCTAGTATATACGATTCTACATGATATCCTTATGACAGGGGGGATAACTCAAACGGTGACAAACATTATGGCTTAAAATACATGTATGTTTAAAAACATTTTGCATTTTAATCATAATCTAAATGCATAGATTGATTGAATATTGTTTAACATCCCTCTCGAGAAAATTTCACTCATGTGGAGACGTCACCACTGCCGGTGAAGGGATGCAACATTTAGCCTATATGCTCGGCGCTTATTAATGGCCTTTGAGCAGGGAGAGATCTTTATCGTGCCGCACCTGCTGTGACACGGGACCTCGGTTTTTGCGGTCTTATCCGAAGGACCGCTCCATTTAGTCATCTCTTATGCATAGGCGTAGCTTGGGTTCGAATATTACCGAGGCCGGGGGTCTGGGACATTTTAACAACGTAAAAGGTGGGTTTTTCTTTTTACCGAGGCAGCTGCCTCGGTTGCCTCAATGGAAGCTACGCCACTGTTATGACAAGCTATGGTGTACTGAGGACCTATTCTAACCCGGATCCCAACGGGACCTTAAACGTCTATAAAGCAAAATTAATGCATTATTAAAGAACAAATGATTTCGGTGATTAGAGAGACATTGCTTCTTAACATACTATAAGTCGATACATTTTTAAAAATTGCACGATAATTTTTCTGTATGGTATGTGCAGTATGACCCTAGCTTTTGTCAATTCTAAAACTTCCGTTTCTCTTAAACTTTACTCGTTTTCTTGTGGTATTTCGGAGTCTTACTATTCAGTTTCCTTTGGTTTAACTACTTTTAGGACAATGTTGCAATTGATAAAGTTTCTTCTAACAAGCAGATGTGAAAATGAGTAATGCGAGCATTGTATGCCGTATACACGTGACCCGGCTATCAGAATAACGATTTTAAGGTGCGCAAAAATGAAATGAAAGTTGTCAATACATACATAAATGAAGATAAGAGTTGTAAAAACTGATAACAACACAAGACCCGCCGATGGCCCCTGTGTCTATATGATGTGATAGCACACCACGTGAATATTGAGTAATGAAGGAAATTAAAAATCTGTGACCGTCAGAAAAAAAAACCAACCAAAAACACGTGCGTGTACTTTATCTATCTATCTTGCACTTATCCTTTCTGGTTCATTTCTGAAGTACATTTGTTACATTGGAGGTAAAAAAAAAAAACCTAATGTAAATAGAAGCCAAATATCTCTGCTGATTTCAAAACACGGGAGCACTTGATGTAAATAAACCGTGTCCTCTGTGCTGTGCTGCAAATCGTTAGAATCTGCGTTCCCTGTGTCATGCATGTATGAAAACAAATTGTATGGTGAGGAAAGCATGAAAATCCATAGCTGGAGTCTGGAACAAATGGGAAAATAACTACTCATTCAAAACGCAAAAAAAAAAAAAATAATAATCTTTAGAGCAAAAAAAGATCAATCATATATCAAAACGGATTGAAAGACATCTGCAACTTAGTGCTGTAGAAAGAGATACTGAATGCAATTGGAATGGTAATTATCAAGAAGAAGTTAAAAATTGTCAGTTGTTCACAGATCTCAGCACTGACCATTTTGGCCCCACCCTGATATCAAAACCCCTACCTTTGGGGTACTAGTAATTAAATTTTCAATTTTTGTGAAGGGCTACCCACTCCTTCTGAACATGATTGTATTTAGTTTCAATTTAGTATTAATGGCATTAAAGATGTTTTTTAATGTTTTACACATAAACACTACTAGTACAGTGTATATACTAAGTTTAGCTCCACCCTGGATCAGAACCTCAAACCCAAGGATCATGGAATTTACATTTTTTGTAGAGACCATCCTGCTCTAAATTACTGTCACTTAGTTTTTCTTACAAGGGTGGATGTGAAGAAGAATTTTTTTTTTCAATTTTTGCCCCCTTCCCCCTTAAGGTCCCTGGGGTGCATAAATCCTGAAATTTACAATGTATATCCCCAATGTCCAAAAAATGTTTCATGCTAAACTTGAATATAGAATTGGAATGGTAGTTATCAAGAAGAAATTAAAAAAAAAAATGCTCAAATTGTTAACACATTTAATAACTGACCATTTTAGCACAATTCTGATACCAAAACCTCTACCTCCGATGAAACCTGTTAAGTGAGGACGTCCTCACAATATCTAGAAGAGAATACACACGCATGTTATTGTAAAGGACAATCATACTATGTTAGACATAGCTATTGGAACACCTATAAAATTTATCTAATACTCTCTTTCGAATTATGAACAAATGGTTTTGAGAGAAAATATTAGTGAGAACATGTCCTCACACCACTTGTCCTCATTAATACTTTGTATCTGGTTCATGTTTAAGGGGACGTAATTGTGAGGACAGAATTTGAAATTGTTCTCACTTTACACATTTTATCATCTCTCTCTCTCTATCTTGAAAGATGAAGATAACGAACAGTGATCAATCTCAAAACTCCCATAAGCAATACAAAATAAAGAGTTGGGCAAACACACCAGAGCTGACTCTCTCTCTCTCTCTCTCTCTCTCTCTCTCTCTCTCTCTCTCTCTCTCTCTCTCTCTCTACCTCTACCTATCTATCTATTTATCTACCTATCTATCTATCTGCACAAAAATCCAACAACACCCAACTTTCTTGAAGTGTGGGATCTAAAAAGATACACGGCCAATCAGAAGTTAATAGTTGTTTATTTAAACCTCAAATTTTCGACGCATTGCGTCTTTATCAAGAGTATCAAGAGACATATATCACATATATACAAGTATCACACACTACATATACACCACACATCGGTAAGGATCAGTGTTTTCATCATATACTGTTACGAATTATTGAGGTATGCCTTGTTACGAATGTATACATCGATTCCGGAATACAATTCGAACGCATCTAAAACCTCACCAAACACTGATTCACATGTGTTCGATTTATCTCTCGGGGTGCGGATCGTTCGCGGATTCAGATAAGAAAGGTTTTACGATTTCAAACAATCCCCCTGTTCTCACAAGATTTTTACGCCCAGATATAATAATCTACAGATTTATGGGGTTCTTCAATGGCTGTCCAATACTGAAGCTGATCTCATCCTTGGCTGTTTACCCCTTCTGTTGGTTCTGACATGCTGTTATTGAAATAATGTCGTGAGTTTTTAATAGTTTACTGCTGTGTTCTGTTACATGACAAGAACCTCAATGCTGTCGTCAAGTGGCACTAGAGTGAACGTGGAGGTTTGTTTTTAAGCTACTGCGTATAAACACGTTTTTGTTTTGATTTCTTTTTGCACGAATTCTCAATCTAGGACAATTGTACTTAATATTTTTATGAGTATGGCTGACGTAATCCTTGCACGCGGCTGTCTCTACAAGAAAAATATTATTTGCTCATAAATTTGTCCTAAACATGATACTGTTCGCCGGTGTGTGATTTATCATAATGAGCTAATTGTGTCGACATCTTAAATATCATACCTACTTTTTAAGTGATTCTATACAGGATTCACATTTTCATATTTAGAATTCCCATGTTTTTGTCATCGACATCTTTACCAATTGTAATGACAGCCTCAAGAATGCGAATGCACAATTTTAACAAAGTTCGTTTGAATCTTGAGAGATACAGTACATCTGCTTTCACAGCTGGAAATTCCGACAGAAACGAAAGTAGAATGTAAATATGAAAAAATAGCTTTCATTTTTAAAGGTACACGAGGGGATGAACTACAACGCTTCACGTCAGCATACGTTTCATGAAGCGCGTCACGAAGTAGGCCGGCGTGAAGAGTCGCGGTTAATGCCCTCATGTATTTTCGAAAAAAAAAATTATTTCTTATATGCATATATTTTAATGAACAGTTGTATATTATTAATTTTCAAAAAAAGAAGAAAATGTTAAATTTATTTATAAGTACATGTAGTCTGTCTCGATTTAGAAACTGATCATACGCAACTCATGCTCTCGTGTATCGAATCAGTCGAGAGATATAAACACCATATGCAGGTGATAATGGAATGTTACTACATAGATATGGAAAGTTGACGACGATGGAGAAGCTGACATTATTCCGTTTGTCATAAAGTTGAGTTGTTAGTATTCGTCGTAAACGTACATGTTCAATAAAGCATACAAATATGAAGCAGATATGGAAGACATATTTCGAGATATTACAGGAAGTAAATTCGTTTTCCATTTCAGTCAAGAATGTACGAGGATTTACTCTGTAGTTTGTACTCCTTACACCCCGACGCTGCTGCGCTCTCCGGTGTTTGAAATACTTCCAGGTTTTATATCTCCGTTCACACTTGAATGAACCTGAATAACTAATGATACCCATGGGTCAATTTCTGCTATGCCCTTTACATGACGATGCCAAATTAAAACACACATTTTCTAAATGTTCATGGATGTTCTGTTCGACAAGGGTATGCATTAAAACACTGTGATTTGACACATTGAAAATAAACAGGAATTGACCTTTGTGTTCGACCTTACATGACCTTGCCCAGCTAATGACCTTCAGTCTACGCGTTTGCGATATCAAATAGATAATGCAAAACAGCTAAGCTGAAATCTTCTCGTCCAACCGCGATGTAATTTTTATAACGAGCACTGATTACCGTCCGAAATTACTCAGAACAGGAAATGCATTTCAGCGCCCCGAACTACTACAATGATAGCTCGTCAACAGAATCTATTCTGCCAGATAGGGAATCCGCTTGCATGCCAAATTTTGAATTGATGTAGAACAGGAGACTCTGCCATTCATTGAGAGCTTTTGTCCCCTTTGATATTGATCTAAATAATTGTACAATAATGCATGTATACATAATGCATGTTATAGGACATTGGACATCAAAAAGATATAATATCGGGACATGTCTCAAATCGCTAAGGTCCTCTGTTACCAGAACGTACTAGATTTTTTATCCAAGCAACTCGGCATTTATTTTCAGAAATATAAAAATGTGTCCATTTCATGTGCATTTTATAAGCCAATAGAAAGACCAATTTTGACAGTGGGCGTTGAGTTTTTGAAAACATTTCTGAAAGTAGACGTATTTTGCAAACATTTGGCAAGGCTATCCTATTTTGTATTTTATAAAGCTTTTGGAATGCAGCGTATCTATGTATAGACCCCAATTTCTTGACCTTGAATGAGGTCACAGTTCAAAGTGTCCCAGCAGAACATCCCTAAAATCTTCAGAACAATATGCCCCCAGCCTTATCAATATACACACTACATATGCAATCTATTAAAAATACAATTTCTCATAGGCCTATATAGCGCACAACGCAGAGCTATTGGAGAGATCTGTAGTTTAACCAGATTGCACGTATTATATGTCTACGCTATCGTAACCATTATTTTTATAACTTTATTATTGTATCATTATCATGATGTGGTTGCTAATCTCATGACTAACATATTCATATATTAAAAAAAAAATCCAAGAAAGTGCAGTCCTGTACGGCAATATCCGGGTTAGTGCAGTCCTGTACGACAATATCCGGGCTAGTGCAGTCCTGTACGGCAATATCCGGGTTAGTGCAGTCCTGTACGGCAATATCCGGGCTAGTGCAGTCCTGTACGACAATATCCGGGCTAGTGCAGTCCTGTACGGCAATATCCGGGTTAGTGCAGTCCTGTACGGCAATATCCGGGTTAGTGCAGTCCTGTACGGCAATATCCGGGTTAGTGCAGTCCTGTATGGCAATATCCGGGTTAGTGCAGTCCTGTATGGCAATATCCGGGTTTTATGAATTACGGGGTATGGCTCAGTTTTCTCCCTCTCAGCTCTGTGATCTGTGTACTCGCGATTCTTTATTCATTAGTTTACGATGAGGACACACATTGTATTGTATAAAATTTAAACTGCTGGGGTGAGGTTGACATGATTCACTTTAAAAATAATCTGTGAACTACAAACTTTTGGAAATATTGACAGCAGCTTTTAATCTACAAACTGGGACTCACCATTCTTAATTAGTAGAACACAAAAACCTCTTTCGTACAGAACTGGGACACTGAAGAGATAAAATCTAGAGTCGAATCGGAGGACTACAGCTAATGACATTTCACCATATTAATTACAGTCGTGCATTCATCGTCAGAGAACGATAGTGCGGCAAAAGGATAGAGTGTATGTCAAATTTTTTTTAATTACTTTTGTTTAACAGATTCTTATTCACAAAAGAATGTATTGAGAGGGTGGCGGGGTGGGTTAGTAGCGAGGATAAAAATCGGTTGATTCCTTGATTTAAACAATGCATGTCAGTATCCAGCCTACCGATTTCACAACTAACGTTCTTGATATTCAAAATACGCTATATTACATATGCCGTGTTTTGAATGAACACCACGGCATGATTACAGCTCTATATAACACAACGTTTCACTGGTTACGCGGTGCACATAAGTTTGATAAATTAACGTGAAATTTGTCGCAGTTTACCGTAGATGATTTTATTTGTTCAATTCATCAATAAATCATCTGTAGTATGGTCTTTAAATTCCTCAAGATAATGCTACTATCAGTAGACTGACATAAATGTTCAAGCTATCGACTGCACCTGCCCAGGTGTATACGGTTACAGATCTGCATAATTAGTTTCAACAATTGACAAAATGTAGCAAATAGGTGACTTACCCAGACCCAGAAGGGAGAGGAACAAACAGACCCCTCTCTGCATGACTATAAGATTCATTCAACAATTCTAGTTTCCACCATGACTCATCATCCACTTCTCTTGGTTACAGTTCGTCCTTCCTCTTCTCTATCACAGTCACGTGGTCACGTTTACGGTAATTTGGCCTTCTTTTGATTTTTTAATTGGACATTTAAAAAAGTTAAAGCTGTTCCGGTGTATTTTATTATACGGCCGTCTTGGTCTGGTTACAGCGGCAGTCTGCAACAATCGATACAAGCTGGTGGAGGCTCACTTGTTGAACTTGATGGAAGCTAGTGAATGGCGGTCGTCAGCTACGATGAATTTATTGTAATGAGTAATAAGGTATCAACCCGCGATGATGTCATCGGTGTATAT
>NC_079170.1:26669160-26706660 GCF_947568905.1 Ostrea edulis
TTCTAATTGTCTGGTAGGACAAAATTTTCAGTATGTTTCACACACACACACATATATATTGTTATATTCTGTTAATCTTGATTTTAAGACTGTATTTGCTGTTACAATTTACTATTTTCAAAGTGTGCAAAGAATAATTGTAAAACTTTAAATTTAAAAATGGGGGTTTACGTAATCGGTATCCAGGAGACCATTTTGCAAAATATCTGGTCAACTATGGTAAAAAAAAAATTTGTTAACCTTAGATATAATTCTAAATATTTTAAAAGAAAAACTGGCATATAAACAATTTAGATTTTGAGAATTTTTCAAAATCGCGATATTCTGTGATTTTATTCTGAAGGATGTGAGCAGATTAAACAGCAATTGTGTTGTTGTTGTCGGTTCCTTTTTTATTTCCGTGCAGTATCACGGGTAGTGTCCACACTAGTGGGCCCCCTTCCAGGTATCTGGCTGGCTGCACGCATGGCAGATCTCACCTCAGATCTCCATTCTTTCCGGTCTTGAGGGTCGGCAGTTGAGAGCTTCCATTCTCTACGATCTTTCTCCGTCAACTCTCTCCAAGATAGCATTGGCCGACCAACTCTACGTCTTCCAGGAACTTGTATATTTAAAGCGCACTTGACTGCACTGCTGGATCTGACAACGTGGCCATACCAGCGGAGTCTCCTTTCCCTTAAGATGAGGTCGAGGTCGTCGATACCAAGCCGCCCCAGCAATTCAATTGAACCTACACTGGCCATATCTTCAGACTTGATGTTACAGATCTGTCTTATCATGGCCCTGTCATTGCGTAGTAGGCGATGAAGATTTGGATTGGTCAGTGCCCAGGTCTCACTGGCATGGAGCATAGCGCTCCGTACACCGGTGTTATACACTCGACCACGGGTCTTATACGACAGGTGGCGTGATGTCAGGACTGGTAGCAGCTCCCTGAACTATTACCAGGCAGTCTTCACACGCGTAGTGGCTGCAAGGTCACAGCCACCAGCTGCGGAAAGCATGTCTCCGAGGTAGCAGAAGGAGCCTACAACCTCCAACTTGTCCATACCAACTTGGATGTCACTCTGCGGCCTGCCGTCAAGAGGGCGAGCAGTTCCTCTGCATCTTGAACATCTGAAGTCAGGGTCCACAGACAGGCGCACGAGCCCACTGCATTTCTTGTGCACCCAGTGCTTGCAGTCATTGCAGAAAATACTATTGCTGCCTACACCTGTACGACAGACAGCACATGGGAAGCTGCCCGAGTCCTGAAGTAGGTCAAGACTCGTACCGCAGATCATGATCTTGGTTTTGCCTGCATTCACTCTCAGTCCTTTCCTTTCCATAGCTTCTTTCCAAGTCAGAAGCCTCTTGACACATTCATCCAACGAGTCAGTAATGATAACCAGGTCATCTGCATACAGATCCTCCTATGGAACACCGGTGCGAAATTCGCGTGAAAGAGCCTCAAGTACGATGATGAAAAGCAGAGGACTGAGTACTGACCCCTGATGGACTCCGAACCTCACAGCAAACTCCTCACTGTAGCCATCACCAACGCGGACACAGCTACGGGCATTTGCATACATCCCCTGCACCAGACGCACAATCCACTCTTCCATACCAAGTTTTCGCAGTGCCCACCAGATCACCTTCCGAGGGACACGGTCAAATGCCTTTTCGAGGTCCTTGTGTTAAAATTTGGCTTTTGAATTGGGGGGGGGGGGGGGGGGGGGGGGGGGTATAGGCCTATGTGCTCTGTAGCACATAGTATAAAAATAAACCCGCAAAGGTATGTCTAATATGGGTTTTTTAGTTAGTTTATGAGTTGTTAAAGTTATTTAAATGAAAAAAAAATTGACTGACAGAAACTTGTAATAGTATTTACCTACCTTAAAAAGATAAAACACGGGTGTCTAGTATTTGAAGTTAAACGGAGACAATTCAGAAGTTGTCAAGTGGTACTCGCATATGACTCATCGCTGGCGGGATGGAGTTCCACAATTTGATGGTGGCTAGTTGGAATGAATGGTTTTTTTTATCGATCCTGGTGCTGATTTGTCTGATGTTGTTGGCGGAGGAGCCACGTGTCCTGTTAGTGGTGTAATGAATCAGGTGGTGCACAGGAAGCTCTACTCAGTGGTTGATCTTGTAGAGCCTAACGACTCTGTTCCTGGTCCTTCTGTACTTCACATGATTCCAGTGGCTCCCATCCCAGCTGGTGGAGCATTCTGATTACACATCCAAGGCCTCTGGGGAAGTTAAGTTTCCAGTGGCAAATCTGGTCGCTGAACATTTCCCAGCTGCTGATGGTAAGGGTCCCAGATGGCAGAGGCATATTTAAGCACAGGCCTGACAAGAGTAGTGGCTGTCTGTGCCTTGACATCCTGTGGGCGAATCCTTAGGTTGCGTCATAGAAATCCAACAGATCTGGAAGCTTTGGCGATGGTCTACTTCTTCAACAAAAATGGAACCCAGGGATGTTATATCTTGTGATGAGTTATCCAAAAAAAAAAAAAAAAAATTACTTTGTTAAACACAACTCCGATATCACAAGTTTGTATTAAAAAGATGCTGGAATTTCTCATTGACTATGTCTACAGTCTTTCGTGATTGCATCTTCCAAGAGTCTGTTGGAATTCTTTGGGCAGGAACTGTGCTTCTTACGAGGCAGAATTTATTTAAAAGCTTCTACACGAGAGTACGAGTGAAAAATTCTCGAGTGAGACGTTAAGCAAGATACGAGAAAAAATCCTCTTGCTTTGGCCTTCAACTCCACATTTAGATACATGAACGCCATTTTATCTATTAAAAATAATCACTTTCATGTCGATGCAATTTTATGATGAAGAGAATAACGCCAGCTTTTCCATTGTCAAATTCATTATTACCAGCATATAGTGTTCAAGTCACTGATCGATTCACGAAATTGTTCTGTAAATGATCAACATTTTAACCAAAGCAGGCTACTAAATACTGACAAATAAGTTAATGTTACAGGGGTTTCAAATTCTCGTTATAAAGTCAGCATTTAGCAAATTACGGGTATTTCCTTAAAGTGATGCAATTCACAAATACCCGTAATTAGGTTGAATACTGTTAGGCGCATTTCATACCTATTATTGAGCCGCTCTTTACACATGGATTATTCTGGGGGGGGGGGGGGGGGGGGTTGGGTTCTGATCAATATATAATGCTTGTAAACAGTGGGTACGATTGGTCAACAGGGGATGCTTACTCCTCCTTGGCACCTGATCCCACTGCTGGCTATATTGCCCAACTCTCAATTTTCTATTCATTATAAGGTTGACCACTGTTTTCATTCACTAATTTTCCTTTTTTCCTGCTGTCCACAAATTCATGAACCTTACAGACTTTGGTAAATTGGCACATCATAATTATTCTGCGCGCAATTTTAGGACATTCGTTAAGAGTATATTTAGAGAAGAACTGGTTAAGACTTGTTCCTTATCCTCATTTACTTACACAGTAAAACTTGTTTAAACTGACCTTTCACAATTTTTTGTCTTCCTTTAGACAGGCCATATCACAAGTGTTGCTTGTAAGTAAAAAAAAAAATCACAGAATTTATCAAGTGATAGGGAGGCTCTGATTGCATGCAAAGGATGTAAATACGATGGAAGGGGAGGGGGGGATCTTGTTACAGCAAACTATAAAAATAATCCTAAATGATACAATTAATCATTTGATGCTTTATACAAATACATGTACTTGGAAAAACCACTCCAAAATACAATTCACTTTTCCCTTTCCCACATTGCTAAAACTTTGACCAATGCATGATGACATATACTTCAGTTCTGAGAATTCTATGAGGCAATAACAACAAAGATTGCATGTCTGCATAGCTTTACTGTCAACATTTGAAGTAATAAAAACAAATCAAGTTAGTAAATAGTAGGTGTTTATACAAAAATGTCTCAAAACTCTGCCCCAGTCCAAGGCTACCAAACAAAAAGCAGGCTTACAATGCTGTCGGTTTCAATGTACACGCTGTGTGCATTTCTGATTAAACATACCACGATGAAAGAAAGTTAATTAAATCTATAAATCATGAAGTTGCTTAATAGGTGTATTCAGATTATATTTTACTATACACAATACATGTATATACTGAATATTAGCAATACAGCATATCTCACTTTATTACATGTTTACAAAATCATTCTCTTAATACATATTGCATACCCTGTTTCTTTAAACATGTTAAAAGAAATACAAACCAAAAAAAAAAAAAAAAAAAAAATAATGATAAAAAATAAATAGCCACACTAATAAATGACATTGTAAATCATAGATGTCACTATGTTATAAATGTCTAAATGGAGAAATATCAATACTAAATGTTTTTGGTGTATTGTATAGATGCTTCTTACATTAATCAGCATGTTTACACCACCCATCTGGCACTGCGAGATGTTACAACATACACATGGCTAAATATCTTATGTGGTAACATTATAATAGTACCAATGGCTGTACATAAAAATGGACCAATGGCTGTGCTGTACATTACAATGGACCAATGGCTGTGTTGCCCATTAAACTGGACAAATATATGTACTGTAGCTGTCTTGTACACTGAAATTGATATTAACGAATGACCGAGTTGTACTATGAAATGGACCAACGTCTCTATTGTACATTAAAATGAATCTGCAGCCGTGTTGTTTGATGAGAAAGCCCTGCTGATTGGTTTAAAGCCTTGGAACTGTGGACATTTTGGAAACTCTATCTATATACACTGGTTTTAATAATAATATATTATCTGCTGTGTACCTATGTATATATTTACACACTCTCTCTCTACGAGCACACACAAAGAATGAAAGGGGAAGAGGAGTACAGAACAGGGTTGTGCTGCTCGAAGTTCAGCTCCTCGGAATCCTCTTGGTGTTTCTTTGTTTGGATGACATGAAAGCTTTTATTCTGATGAAAACGAAAACAATATCCAATGAAAAGCAGATCAAACAGAAAACACCAGAGAGACAAAGGTAGGACAACTATTCCCCTTAGAAGTCCCTTCTCGTGGAAGGTGACACATGGGGACCAAAAGAAAAAGAGGGGGTGGTAGAAGTCTGTCTAGTCACCGGAAGACTTACTTTATGGAGTGTGCCTTCGTAAACTAGTACTCTGAGGAATGGCAAAACGTGTATAGGTCTGAGGTACAGATACTGTTCAAATTCTGCAAATTAGATTGTAATCATGCACAAATTTATAAAATTTACACTCAAATTTCACAAACTGCAGAACACTTAAATGGGGGGGGGGGGGGGGGGGGGGGGGAATTCAAACAACAAAAGAAGTTAAATCCAATCTTTTTACAAACTCCGAGTGTATATGACAGTTTTGCTGGACTGAATGTTCCTTATGCTGTGTTCTTTTCTAATAAGGAGTGTATAACTTCAAAAACCTGCAGTAAGTTCACGCGTTTAGTTCTAGACAATTATTTACGTGACATAATGCTAATCTAGCCTTTATAAAGAGAGAGCAAAGCTGAGACAAACAGTCTTCTGTAGAATAAATAATTTGTTCACAAGCTAGAATGTAGCTTGATTATTTTGTTTTAATACACATAAACAATCACTCTCAAATCTCCGACAGTGTGTTAAAGATATCAACTGATTGTAGTAGCCTCCATCATACATGTTTCTGTGAAACCATTCCTCGTTCTGTAATAAAATTTCCTGGTTTTATCAAATTCCTGATATAATGTTCAACTGTCTTCAGAGTAAATATTCCAGTTTTTCTGTACAATGAACACTGTGTATATGACTTAAACGCCTAACATTACAAACTAAAATTTCATCTGCAAAAACAACAATAGCTTGCTTGCATATTATATATCTTCGTATCTTAATTCAATAAAAAATTCAATTTACAGAAAAAATTCCTGACTTTCTACTGGAAGGAAACCTGTGTATTGCACGGTGCTACTGACTGTACAACAGAGGTTATAATTAGCACTCACTTTATCACAGAAAATTTAAAGGGTACATGTTACATTTTAGATACATAAATGTACATGAAGGACCAAAACACAGATTTCACCCTACATACAAATATCTTTACACGAACTACAACACAATCTTCAAAATAACATACTGCATGCTTGAAATACAATAAATGCAATAAACTCATCAAAGATTTCAACAAACGAAACAAAACACATCCATACACCATTTATACACATGTGTTTCTGTGTCATTTTCAATCCGGCTCTAACACACATCACAGATAGCATCAGACACCCAGATGAGGAGGAGGTGGGTGAATCAGCAGTTATCTCCCCCCATGATGTCATACTGTTGTCGCGGTGATCTGAGCCAGGGTGGGATACAGGGCCATCAAAATGGCGAACAGTAACATCAAAAGGGGGATACTGGAGGCGAATGACAACTGAAACAGAAAGGTCAAGGTCATAGTTCAAGGTCAAATCTGTAGAATATATATTTAGATCCAGTGATTTTAAAATGTCAGATGAAATCATGATGCTAAAAATTTTATGCGATATCATTGGCCAAATTGGCATTGTTCTTGTCATCTTTTTCTCTCAAAATTGCATGAAACATTTTTAAACCACTGAAGCTAAGAATCTGCAAGCAGACTTTGCATCATTTTGACTGATTTTCTGCAATTTCATAATGATTTCATAAACTGGACAAGAGGTAAAGACTCATGAGTTTTCAATGAATTTCTCTCACCGTCAAATTTTGTCTCTTGTTATACGTGACAATTATAATACTTGTTAGTCGGAGTAAATGTTTGTATCTGGTGTTTACATGATATTACAATGCTATCTTACATGGGTTAAAGAAATAAATGTAGATAAATAAGTAATATACTGTCCTGTACTTAGTAATGTTATCAGGTTATTATGTCCTAAATGAGATGATGTCTGATTTTATGATGATATGGGGTAAAGTTTTCATAATGTCGGGTCAAAAAGCCAGACTATTCGAATTTTTTAGATTAAAATAATTAGAATAAACAGTTGAAATGCAGAGATTGTTACCAGAGGCATTCCTTGTGAATTTACATACTTATCATTCACACATTCCTGTTTCAATACTAAGATTTAGAGAGGAGATACATCATTTCTCTCATGTCTCATACCAAGAGAGCTTGAAATTTGGATGACATACCAAGGCTAAACAAACTTAGGAATAGTCAAGCTTGCATGTTTCTGTGATCTGAAATAGGAAGTTTAGGTAACAAGCATTTCTATTACAAGCCGAGTATGTCCTTGTTGTACCGAGTATGAACTTTATGCACTTAGTGAACTTTATGCACTGGCATCATTCTTTTGATTTAAAATGACCTACTCGTTTCTTCATCCATCGACTTAAACGCAAGTCCACTGTAACGACATAACAACATACGTTTGTCCACTAATGCTCACATGTAAAGGCATTCAAATTCTCCTCATTTATAAAAACAAAGCCACATGTGCATGGAGAATATGGCGGTGTGTGTTTGTGTTAGACTGGACACAATACATGTACTGCAAACATTCAAATGTTAGAAAAGTACGAAATAGTCTCACGTTTTGTGTGTTTGAAAATAGCTTAACTGTGTCTATGTTCTCCAACCGATGCAGATTTCAGTCCATAACAAGACATTGAAACAATCAGTGAAGTGAAAGTGAATCTTAATCTACATAGCAATCATCCAGGATATCAGATCTTCAATCAAATTTCAAATCACTTTCTTTTTTAATACAGAGATTTGTTCTTTGGAGCGAGGAACCTAAAAGTGTACCTTAAGTGGACATGTGTCATGTGACCTAACTGATACTGAGACACTGTTGTTTGAAATATATCGGATTTGAAATGCCCCTCAACACTCACCACTTTGGTCCGGTCTGACAGGTGCTTGTACTGCTCGTGGACGAGACTCATCTCTACCTCCAACTCACTGGCCTTGTCCTTATATTCCTGACACTTCGACCTCAAACTCGTGACCTCAGTGGTGGTTTCTTCTAACTGGGAGAACAAAATGCAATTTAGTCAGTACTGATAGACATTTCATCCCCCATTGAATTCTTACTATCATTAAAATTATGTGTTTATCCACTGAAACATTAACAATCAAATATACATTCAAACTCTATAATCATAAAATATTGTATAAAATATACAGCTATCGCATGCAGAAGTATTAAGGGAATTTGTTCCCCACTTCAAGTCATATTTGATTTGTGCATTTTAGAAGGGGGACATTTTGGTATGAGAACTCTTTTTTCAAAGTCTCAGTGCTGCATAACAATATCACAAATATCGGACAATTTGTTACCAACGTGAACTTGATAATAATTGCTAAAGCACAAAACGGTATCTAAGATATCATTGAGAAACTATTTTTTATCATTTGTGATGACATAACTTTGAACTTTGGACTTGAAAAACAATATGGGTCATCCTTTAGTAATATTTTAGATATCTGGAAGCCATATGTAACCCAGTGACCTTTACCTTCTGACCTCAAAATCATGGGACTCAACCATTAAACATTGAGACTCTTCAGGATACCTGATAACCTTCACCTTTCGACTCAAAAGCCAACGGATGTTTGTCATAGACACTCTTTATTTTCATTGCAAAATTTCAAAATGTATTTGAGATATCATCCAGAAAGCAGGTTGTTACAGATGGATGGATGAACAGACACAAATTTATATCTCAGTTTTTCCTGAAGTGGGGAACATAAAATAAAATCTAGTCAAAATTACACAGATTTGATAACATGCAGGGTCAAACCAAGCCTGATGTAGAACAAAACCAAAGAACTATTATACGTCATGGACCTTATCACTGAAATATCAAACACAAAGCTCAAAATAATCACACCAACATTATTATCATAATAAGCATTCACATCGAAACATAAAAAAATAACAACCTCATGATTTCTTAAATTAATGAATAAATGAAAAACTTCCACATTAAACTAAAAAAAATTCCCTATACAGTATTCTCCATTAAAAAGTAAATGCCAGTGGCTACTAAAATATAAAAGAAAGAAACCAAACCACTGAGGAAATTTTTTACAACAACAGACCATACACCTTCCTACTGCCATGCCATAAAACCAAGCCTGGGAGTACCTGTGGACCCGGTGACCCTGCGACATTTGACCCTGCCATTACCAAACCTCTGTGTTGCTGGGTGTCCTCCCCCACCTGCTGCCGTGTCTGTTCGTTCTCCTTCTGCGAGTCGGTGAGGTTGGACTGCCAGGCTAAGGCCTGCGTTTCTAACTGGTCCTTCATGACCTCGAGCTGTCGATACGACTCCTGCAGTTTGTTGTATTCGGCCGACAGTTGCAGATTCTCTTTGCGCGACCTGAGAGACAAATGTCATCAACTCATTTTTTCATTTAATTTTTTTTTTTTACAGTCAAAATAACAGAGCACAATTCACCTCCCTCCAACAAAATTTAATTGTCCAATACTCAATAAAAAAACCTGAATGAAATTTTTTCCCCTCATCCTCATTACATGATCAACAATTCCTGTAGTGAACATGAATAATAATCAATAATTCTGAATCAAATGCCATTTTTTTCTCAAATTAATCTTGCAAAAATATTTCTCTATCTGAACATATAAAGCACTTACATCTTCATCTATTTCCCTATCTGAGCATATAAAGCACTTACATCTTCATCTCTGCTTCAATGGCCTGGATTCTTTTTCGAAGACTTGAGCATTCTTCTTTGAGTGCTGTAAATTCACCTGCAATACAAGGATATATGTTTGATTGATGTATGTACAATTTCAGCAAACTTCAAAGTGAGGCTGCATGCAAGAACAGTGTGTCCAGAACACAGGTAGACAACTCCACCACAATGAAAACGTTAACAAAAAAATCAAATGATCGAAATCTTCCAACAAATCTAAAACAAAATCGATGCAGTTTACGAATCTCTTGCCAAGCTAATGATGAAAATCTACGGTGTATGTGTACAAACTCCAGTGCTTGTAGCTATGATGATATATGGAACGGATCATCCCTAAGCATGCACATTAAAAAATCTTTGAACCCTTCCACCAGAACCTCTCACAATTTATTCCTAAACCATGATTATGATTGTATATGAGATGAATAAAACAAAAACGTTGGGCAATGAACTTCAAAATCCCTACCAGGACAAACCGTTACAACATGTCCGAAAAAATTGGAGACATCTCACTGATGATCATTTGTTTCCATGGCAACATCAGATGTGAAGTAAATGTAGACAATTACCCATTATATTACCTCGCTGTTTCCCAGACGGACTGGAGGGTGCATGCCCTCCGCTGTTAGTTTTGTGGAGTTCCCTATGTGAGCCATGATGCGAATCCCTGAGTGAAGAGCTTCCGTGAGAAAACTCACGGCTATGCGTGTCACGACCGTGTGTGTCTAGGTGAAGGCTTCTCGAGCCATGGTGAGAAGATGTTCGTCTCTCTGAATCCAGTCGCTCTTGAAGCTGGCGAACTTTGTCTGCAGGGCGACACAGATAAAGTTACAAATCTCGTCACCAGGGGGCGAAACAAAAAAAAACATCCAAAGCCGATGATGGGCCTCATAAGCCATGCAGAAGGCAGAGAAATCAGTCAAAACTCATATAAGAAGATGGAAAGAGCTCCATGCACATAAAGAGATAACGAAAGTGAAAATAGAAAAATATCCATGCTGTAACCCAAACTATGCATAAAAGGAATATGGCTACTTGAGATTGAAGATGTAAGTGTACAAGAGATTCCAGACATGCTTACTGTACAAAACAGAAGAAATGAGGAACCATGAAATGATTATGGCAAGAGTTAATGATACGAAAATTCAGTGTCTGAAACATCTCTGCCTTCTCATCTCATAGATTTTACAAAATATAAATTTTTAACCCGACAGCATCAAAACAAAGTTTAAAAATGCCACAAGCAAAACAGAAGACATGAGGAGAATTGTTACATGGCCCGACTTATAAATCACAGAAATTTTATCATCATTGATGAAAAGCAAGCAGTTATCACACATGCTTAGATTGCATATACACATGTATAGTGCCCATGATGCAGAGAGACAATTAAACAATATCATCTTTAAACCACAACAACCCCAAAATCCTTTATCCCTGAGAAAAAATACAATGCATTACAAAATAATCTTTAATGTGTTAATTTGGGTTAATCCCTGTTAACATTCACATATCTATCCTATAGATTTTATATTTTGCAGATTAAGAATTTTAATCTTTTAAATTACAGCATTCAATTGATAATTTTGTTATGGACTGATAACTTTTGACCCACTACAAGTGTACAGGACAGTTACATTTGTTTGATATCACTACATATAACTCAGATACATACTTACTAACAATATATCTCATATACATAGTTTAATCACAATATTTACTTCTAGCAAGTTTCATAATAAGCAGTTGTTTAATTACTATTAAGCAAACAAAAATAATATAAAAATACAATAATATGATTAACAGAAGGGGAGATAACTCCATATACACCAGACCAGGGGAAGTAACTTACATCTGTCATAGTCTTTAGGAGCGACAGTCCGAAACATCACTAGACACGGAAATTTGGTGTTAATTCAAAGCCATCTGGCCTTCATAGCATATAGTCATCGTGTACAGTTTACATGCATGTTCTCGATTTCCTTTAATCAAATTATGTCTATCACGTCTACTTTCTTCACGAATTTACTGAATACTTAAGAATTAAGCGGAAATTTCATCTTAACCTTTTTATTGAATTCAACGTTCTTCAACACACTCACGTAGAAAGCAGTGATATACTGTATGTGTCTTGTGAACTGTGTGTGCTCTGAACTTACTCTTTAACTGTTCTGCCTCGTTGTGGCTTTGCTTCGCGGCTTGTTGGCTCTCCAAGTGTTTCGCTACAATACAATATCCTTCATGATTAAACTTTTTCAATTAATATTAACGAGGCTTATACACTTGCCTTCTCATGTCTGGTCATCTTACTGTCTCTAGCAGCAAATCTATTAACAATTTAGTATATAGTGCTAAATTTTCTATATGTACATGTAAATCACATCCAATTCTGTGATACATGTAACAACCTTAGATCTGGAATTTTTGTGTAAATTCTTTTTTTGCAAAATTGGGTCTTAATACAATAGATTTATTTCTGTGCAGAAATTTTTTGGGGGGAATTAACACTTTGTTGCTATGAAAGTGATAAAAATTTTCTGTGAATTTATTTATTTAATGAAAACTATTTCTACAAATTCAATAGACCAGGCCTGGAGGTTATAAAACTTTTATTGTATTCATATTCAAACTCAGTCATGTTTGTTTTGAGTACACCTCTGACAGAGCAAGCTTCGAAACATACTTAAAAATCTTGTCTAATGAGCATGTATTCCATTTGAGTGGAAGAATGATTTTATACAAGTTTTATAACCTTCACTTTTTGAGTATGAGTACGATTTAGAGTTTGAGAATGAAAACGTGCTCAGAAAAGTTTTATAACCTCCAGGTCAGAAAAATTGCTAATGTACAATCAATTACTCCATATTAAACATAAGAAGATTGGTGGTATTTATGTGTCAACCTACATTTGGTCTCATCTAGTTCCTTTTTGGTTTCTTTATTTTTCACTTTTTCTAGGTCAAGTTCACCTGAAATAAATATTATTAACTTAGTACTACACAGTTTTTTCCTTTCTTAAAGTAACATGATTGTCCTTGCTTCTCTTGAACAGTAGCTTTCAAGAATTTTTGTGAAAAACTATTCTGTAAGTTTACTTTTAAATTAATTGTAATCTTATGAAAATTTCTCCCATGGATATACAAAACTGATACTGCCTATGCATGGTTGTCAATAATAACAATTTAATCTAATACAACATTTACTGTTATGAGTAAATTAAATTCTTTATGATATACTGGAGTAGATTTTACATGAAGTGGACAGCAGACTTTGTTGTACATATGACAAGACACAACAGATTTGGGACAGGCCAGGTTCAGATTCTTAATATTGTGAACTCACTTGTAACTGCTAACAAATCTTCCTGGCTATTTTTTGCTAGTTTCTGTTCATCCATTAGCTGGTCTGTTAATAGAATGGGGAGACATGCAGGATACAACAGTAGGCTTGTCATGCAGGATTAACCATATCAGGCTCACCATGACAAAGTCCTCACAGAACTACTTGACAGTACAGTCGAACCTGTCTATCCCGACACTTGTGTGCAGTGTTTCTTTGTGAATTCTGACCCTATTTCTATTCCTAATCCTTGTTTTACCATGTTCTTTACATTGTGCAATCTAACTTATTCTGTCCATCCAAACATAAAATTTATCTCCCAGAGCACATCAGTTTAAATAAGTTTGAATTCACTGTTACATGAATTGTGATGGTTTGATAATCCATAGAACTTTTTAGATAGCCATTATCTTTTGCATGCCAATTGTTTACAATAGTCATTAAACCTGTTACATACATGTACATTTCTAAAGAGTATATTGTTGCTTAATGTATATTTGAAGACCTGTTCTAACATCTACAATAATAGGGCCTCTCTGATTCAAGGCACAACTGTGACCTTGACCTTTTATTTCTATAGGCAACTCTATATTACCTTCACCTATCTTTGAACTAAATATGAAGTCAACTCTCAAGTCTTCAAATCCTATGGTGAATTTCTCTTTGAAATGTTGACTGAAAGGACACATCTCGTGTTTTCAAAGTATACAGAATTATATGCATTTTGTCTTCCTTATGCTTATAGAAATTAATTGTAATAGTTCGTTCGCTGAAGTAATGCGATAATTAGCCACAATACGGACTTAAATCTAAGCCCCAGTTTCAAAAAGCCTAGTTAATTAGATAGGTAGTCACGTGGTACAGTGACGTCATATGCGACCTTCGTCGATCAACTTGTTGTAAAAGTAGTGTTAGATATTTTTAAAAACTCGGGTTTTAGGGGCCTAATTTATTTACCATGGATAACATTCATTTCGATGTTGACAAATTTCCCGAGTCTTATATCTTTTAGCCACCAGTGCATACAAATAGCGACCCAAATATAGCAAGGAAAGCGAGTATGAAATCTGCATAAATTTGCGAGTAAATAATGTTTACATGGGATCACTGTCTAAACACAATTTGGTAATGCCATTTCTGTAAACAACTGTAATTAGCGGTGTTGCTTTTCTAAAATAAATAGTGCAATATATTATTAAATTTATTTTTGGAGAAATTAGATAGACCTAAATTATGATACGATTATGTATCAATGACAACTAGGCCTGACTGTCACGGGTGCATTTCGAAAAAGAAAAAATAATAATAATGATCAAACTTATTGTGAAAATCACAATACTTTTAAATTATTTTATTAAAGCAATTTTATTAGGCCTAATCATTTTTTTGTTGTTATCAACACGTTGTTACTTAGGAAGTGGGAGCGCGGCGTGCTGTTGTTGTAAACACGTACGCGTTCCTTAAAAAAAATGTAAGCATTATAATTCAATTCAAAGTCGGGAAATATTATATTTTATTATTTAAAATTGAAAGTTCAATTATCTTTTATCTTTAAATCTCTTTTTTAAAACTACCAGTTGGTAGACACTGTTAGCAAAGTTCTGCCTATATGGTGTTACAAGGTGAAGGTCAGTTGGTGCGAGTGTGTATTGAATTCGAGAGCAGAACGGAAAGCATATGCCGTAGGCCTATATGTAACAGTTCGTAGCTTCGATAGAACCATTTTCTCGCAGTTTATCTACGTATTTGTCCAAGTGCTTGTTTAAAAAAGTACAGGGACAAATTCTACAGGGGGTTTTTATGGCAAAGTCGTTGTGCCGACAAAAAAATATTCATGTCTTGTCCCTCATACCTTCCTTCGAAAATTGAAAAAAACACAGTCCAAATCTTAACTACTGACAGCAAGTACACCCTTAAACGGCACAAAACACCCTAATGCAGTGCTATTTACAAGCTGTTAATGTGATAATTGTTTGCTTGTCAATTAAATCTAATCTGTTTATGAAATGACTATCAACTGTTTTCAAATCTTCTCGCTCGAGGTCGCATATGACGTCACAGATAATGGCGCGTAAAATATCGAAGAAAATATGCATATCGCAAGATTTGAATTTCATCGCTTTCAAACTCGAAAACTACGCAAACTGTTTCATTTAAAACACATGTAAAGTAGTTTTAGGCATGAAATGAATTAATTTTGCTGAAAAAATTAAAAAGTTTAAAAACATGCGATGTGTCCTTGAATGAGTAAATAATTGTCCCATAATTCTATAGTGTGTGTTGTCTGTTGAACTACTCTGACCTATAGTAAACACTAAACAGAATCAAATCCCCGCTGTATCAGCTCCTTTAGACGCTACACGAACTTCAGTTTCAAATAATTGCCGGATCAATCAGTACTCCGCTTTCCATTCACCCTGTTTCATAGTTTTACCAAAGCTGAAGACAAACATACTAATTTGATCAGAAAAGCTCATTAAAGGGTTCTTTAATGAGCTAAAACACAAGAAATACATACAGAGAGAAAAAGGTAAAATTGTGTTTAATCCACATTGATAAACTACTAATGCACAGTCAGAGGTAAATGCACTGCAAACAGGTGTCTGATTAAACAAAAGAGGTAGAGAGATGAGTAAACCGCAGGAATTATTCATGACACACAAACTGGAAACTCTCATTACATGCACACCTTGCTCTGAGTCACAGTAAAGCTCCCCAAGTATTCACAAAAATAAAACAAAAATCCACGGAATTTCACACACGGTGATGATATCATCCTATTGTTGCCGAGTGAAGTACGCCAGTTATTCCAGTAATTTGACTCCAGCATTTCTGAGACTATACTTTGCTGTTGTTTTACCATTTTGTTTTTGTGAATACTTTTCAGGTAGTGTTATAGGTTAAATCCAGGGTAAATAAAAACTCGTCACGATGCCTTGTCAAAAAGGCGATGAACGACAAGCAATAACCAATCAAGGATCATCTATAGAGATATGATTTTACTGGGAGATAAAATAAGTCAGACTGTAAGGGAACAGAGCAACACAAGATTATAATCCGTGTGCATGTATAATAAGTTGTGATAGGTGATGTATTCATGTATAAATAGTAATTTAACTGTCAAATCTAGAAAATATTGCCCTCTCTCTAGAGCCAGATATATATATATGTATATGTCTGCATATACAATATTGTCCTACATGTCAAATCTACAAAATATTGCCCTATCTCAAGAGCTAGATATATAAGTATATGTCTGCATATACAATATTGTCCTACATGTCAAATCTAGAAAATATTGCCCTATCTCTAGAGCCAGATATATCTGTATATGTCTGGATATACAATATTGACCTAAACATCAGATCTAGTTATACAATAATGCCCCATCTCTAATGTCTGGGTATACAATATTGACCTACATGTACTTGTCAGTTATCTGCATACATAATATTGCCCTATCCCTCATTTCTAGTTATACAATATAGGCCTATCTGTCAGATTGGGCAACTATCAGCACTAAATGGATCATTTTGCCCTATCCCTCAGACCCTTGTAACACTGCATATTGCTGTTTCACTCCTCAGATCTCGCTACAGAATGTAAAATTAATGTTAATCTACCTCTCAGATCCAGTATTTGTTGCTTCACTTCTTTGGTTTGAGTTTCAGCCTTTCTCAGTTGTTCTATAAAAATTGAAAGGTTTTATTTGAATTCTTTTCCTGATGTTAATTTTACTAAATCTCCCTTCACAGTAGGATGCTCAACACATACATATTTAGTGAAACATACTGCGATATATCAATCAAAGACAAGAATCACATTGGATTTCATTTGGCCATGTGAATTTCTTTTCCAAAAATATTGAGTTTGAGTTGATGATTTTCATTTTATTGCATAAGAAATATTCAGAATGTGCATATTAACGATTACAGATCTACAAAATATGATGTAATGCATGCAGTAGTCTGTTTGTACTTTATGATGCCATAAAGAACAACATCATAATCAAAATTTCATTTGAGAATAGCCAAAAATGAAACCTATGTTTCAAACTTTTGTATAGATCACACCAATCTTTTTATATGATATTGATGGAACTGTTATTGATATTTATTACTTTCACAAAATTTAGGTTTTGCATTGAGAACTGTGCATGTATCTGAATATCAAATTGTTGCAATTTCCAATAAAAATCCAAATTGGTATCCATTGTTCTAAATACTATCATCATTCTCTACCCAGAGTTCCGTGTGGTCCTCGCACTACACCTCTGTTAACGGCTTTTTACAGAAATCTTGTAAAAGTTTCTATTATCTAACATTTATGTTTTGGACTAAATATTTAGTCATATTATGATATGTTTTTGGTGCAGTCAAATTGATGCTTACTGTAAATTGATTAAAATCGCCGTTTTCTGATCATAAATTTGGAACTACTTCGTAATATGAGTATGAATGTAGGACATACACGTGGTGGAGATTTAAATGTAAACATGGAATCAAAAGTAAAAGAGGCTGTGAAAATACGATAAAACTTGTAAAATAGGAGACAAACAGCTAAATGGTAAATATGTACTAATAAAGTGTCAGTGGGCTATGAAAAAAGCCTGATGTATTACCTGTTGCGAGGACTTTTAAAGGGAAAGGAAACCGAGAGTGATTGTTTATATCATGTGATTATATTGTCACATGATTTCAAGCGTTGACAGAGGTGTATGTGAAGCTTGCGTAACATGCCCTCTGGTGAGAGAATGATACTATCATATGGATTCTCTAATTTCTATTCATGCCAAAATGCAAGTTATAGCAGATGTTTCTTCGAAATGGAAAGTGCCATTTTATGCATCAAAAACCCTGGTTATTTCTACATTTGATATTCAACTGGACATCACTAGAACTCTGAGCACATACCCTGAAGGTTGACGACCATTTTGGACTGGTCATCGGTCAGTTTCTGGGCATCAGACAGTTGGTCCTTCAAGCTACTGGTCTCCTCGTCTTTCCTCTGGACTTCAGTTTTACTCACATTTAACTCGTCTACAAAACATACATGCACTCGTTCATAACAGGACAACATCCAGTGTATCTTATAACTAAATGTATTTACAAATGAAAGGCAATAGACATACACTAAGAATAAAACAAAGTGTTTTGAAAGCAAAGGCATCATTAGACACCCATGTTTGATCATCTTATTATCATGGTTTGCTGTGACCAGCATTTCAAAGGACAGAGCAAGGAGGGATCCAAGATTTTTCATTGGAGAGGGGGATTTTTCAATTTCATTAGATAAATTAAGTAAGAATTTCATAGCTCTAAAACCACAAGACTTAATTGCAAATAGAGGATGACAGTCAGGAAGATCTGCTGGAGTACAAAAGTTTTTGCACAATTCGGTCAAGGACGTTTCAGCACAATATTCAATAAGTGTACGCAGAGTTACCCCTATCAATACCCTATGATGTAACTTGAAATATATTTTGGTGTTGACGATTAATTTGCACAGTTACTATACAAGTTCACACACACAGTTCTACACAAACTGAAGAGGCAGTATGCTTGCTCTCATTGTAAAGACCGTTATTTTTCATTAACAAGCTACTACGATTAAATAGGGAGTATACTGCACACTTTTAACTTGCTCAGAAAAAATAAATTTAACATAATAGCTCCAGTGAATTAAACTACAATCAGCAAAACTAGTTCTGGACATTTAAATTTGTCTGATTTGTTTGTGATGACTATCAATGAATTAAATGCACCTTTTCTACTATCAGTGAAACAGGTACATAGAACGCACAACTCAGGTAAATTAAAAAACAGCTAGGAAATAATTCAAGTGAAACGTACATATTGAAAACACAGTAGCTGATAAATAACATTTCAAAATTCCAAACCTGGTCCTAATAATTAATATCAATATTTATCTGTACAAACTCTCATTCAAGTGAAATTAATAGAATGTTTGTAGAAATGTGCGAAATTTTATCTGCTGAATACCAATGATTGTCAATAAAAGACTTGGTAAAACAAACAAAGGCCATTCACAGACACAGGGGACTTAGAGTATCGGTGGACCTCAAAGATCGACACAGAGACACAATATGATAAAACTATCTGTCAAATCTACAACAAAACGAAACATCACCATCAGTCAACAGAAAAACTCTGAATGGATCTTTGTAACACATAAAATTTTCTTGTTTGACAGCGTCTAAACACTGTTAGAACGGAATTTTTAGCCGTTTTGTCAATGAATTTCACGGTTGAATCCCCCCTCCCATCATCCCATTAATTACTTCCTCTTCTTGGCTGCAACCCCTTGGAGTTATCCCCCCTACATATATCTATACACTCACCATCAGACTGAGATAGAGATGTCTCCCATTTCCGTTTCATGCTACACCTGCTTTGCCTGTACACATTCTACACAGGTATCTAACGGTAGGTCATTTCCCACACAGGTAACTCATTAACTCAACACACACAGGTAGATTTCCAAGCACACACCTCCCTAGAACTTGACACCTGTACTATGCTATTAGTAAGCTTTAACTAAAATTCCACATGCAGTAGGATGACTTCAAGAAAACACTTAACACTCTGGCTTTATTGGCCGTCTTCCTCAGGTAAATTCTGACAGCAATTGATATTTAATTACCACATTATAGGTAACTTAAAAAATCACGCATGAAGATTCTCCAAACAAGTTTAACTGTCTTCAGATATTTTGCTGATCTGGGGGCAGAGTTAAAACCTGTTCAAAATGGACCAACAAATAGTACAGGTCCAGATAACACTAGCTGACAATCTGATTCATTGGAATGTTTAATTACATCAGAGTCGGACTTATCAGCTACTGCAGGGTAAACTTCTCCCCCGCCCTCAAGGTCACATATGAAATATCTCGCTTGTCTTTGGCTGCTAGCAAACTTAACATATCACCATCTGTCTTATATCCTCTGTCAAATCTGACCCCTACACACACCTGCTTATCCAGTTCACACATTAATTCACAATAAATATGACTTACATCAAATAATTATTTTCTGCATGAATGAACTAAGAATACATTTGTAAATGACATATTCATGGAATATTTTGTATAGAAGGATTTACTTGTGATTTTAACATTGATTGTCAGTGGTTTCACTGCTTTGTAAATTCGGACTTTCATGTAAATCTCTTTTCTTCATGTTCATTATAATTTTCTGAATTGTTTATCACGAACACCCCCTCTTGTTGACTATAAGTAACAATCAATCTGTACTACAGTATGTATTACATAGCAATATACATGCCCCCTAAGGAGACCTGTAACCTGTAGGGGCATGTATTGCTATGTAATACTTACAGATCAAGTCACATGTCAAGTCGCTTGCATAACATTTTATGTGAATAATCTTACATCAATAGTTTACACATAATAAAAATATATAATAAAAACAAGAAATCTTTCAGAAACATGAATGTACCCCGTGGTGCAAAATTGAAAAGGGTTATACACATGTATCATTTGACATAGCTGCAGAACTGGCTCTCTGAGAAAATATTGGGACAGATCAGAGATAAATTTCTGATCTTTCCCAATATTTTCTCAGAGACCAACAGTTCTGCAGCTATATTTGATAAAAATGTCAAAACAATTCAATAAATTGAGTGGACAATATCTTTCTATGTCCAGAGCGGATTGACTCTTGACCTTTGACCATGTGACCTCAATCACTATGGCTCATCTACTCCTTAGGATATACCAGTGTGCCAAGCTTGATTTTCAAAATAAAGAGGAGAAAATATATTACTGTGTCCAGTTTGACCCTTTAACTTTAACCCCAAAATCATTAGGATTCATCTACTCCTTATGTACCAGTGAACCATGTTTGATGTCTGCTAAGGAAAATGTTCTCAAGATATTGAGCGCACAATATCTTCCTATATCCAGAGTGGATTGACTATTGAACTTTGACCATGTGACCTCAAAATCAATAGGGTTCATCTATCCCTTAAGATGTATCAGCGCACTAAGTTTGATATCTGTCAAGCAAAGGGATCTAAAGATATTGAGCAGACAAGACCTGGTCTACAATACCGATGGACACGGACTGACCTACAGACAGGTCCAAAACAATATGCCCCCTCCTTTCCAAAGGGGTATGAAAATATAGGAAAATAGATAAATCTGTACAAATTTCCGTACCATATATGTCTGTTTTGAAATTTTAATTGCATTTTCTTTAATTTTAATATTCAAAACATTTCAATGATCATCTAGAAACGAAAATGTCTTTATCACCACATTAAACAATGCTTCATTCCTTGAGTTCTATTGCTGTGTTAGGAACAATCTCGCTTCCAGTATCCTGAACCGTGAAGCTTATAAAAGCTTATAAAGATTGACATATTTGCTTCTACCTAGTGCCAACATTCACGACTTTCTACCAGCATTTCTGTTTTCATGTGATGTATAGATCTTGTGTGTTTGAATAAAAAAGTTGAAAGTTTTATAATCCAATATTTTTAGACAAGTGGGTGGATATTATCTATAAATACGAGAAAATGCTAATTTTGATCTATTGTATATCAGTGAATCAGACAAACTCCATTGGTATGCAATAATTAAATAGATCTCACACAATGAGAAAATATGGAGATCTAGACAGAGTACAAGAATTAATTCAGATAACTATGACACTACGTTTTACAAATTTTGTTAGAATAATTCAAAACTAGTGAAACTTAATGTGTATCTACTAAGGGCTGTTCCAGAAATGATCAAATGGGGGGGTCGGGCGGCAAATGATATTTTTTTGTGTGGGTGGTCGTATTTTTTCATATTTTAATTGGTCCGTGGTTGGACTGTTAAAAAAATATTTATTATGGGTAGTGGGTAGTTTCTATTGTTTTATTTTGTGCCACGTGGGTGTTGAGTTTTCAGAATATCTTTATTGTCGCTCTTGTCGTGTTGGTTACAAAACGTCGGAGGGAAAATTGAAAACGTGCTTTCGAAATGCTGCTTTTGAAATCGGAAATCGGAAGTAACATAGAACTATTCGAGTTGTCGCTCTTTGCAGCGCATAACTTTCCATTACGGCACTCTTCAAATTAGAGGCGCGTTTAGTAGGGTCCCTTTGGACGTGATGGCGGTGAACTCTGTTCTGTAGATTATTACAGTTTACAGTGCATCGATTTTGGGAATATTTTGAAACCAATAGGTATTCTGTTTTCTAATAAAAATAGGCAAACCTTAGTTGATTTATACGAGGGTACCGATGCGTTATATTTATCAGTCGGTGTGATGGTGATATAGAGGCCTCCGGTCGCGGGCTCCATTAGAAGACGAACGATTCGTGGAAAAACATATCCATACCCATTTCATGATAATAGCATCGTTTGGACTCCCAATCTTTCCAACATTCCCGCCATAGATGCCTTTGATTGTTGATGTGACATCGTTTCTTCAGAACTACTGTGATACAATGTCACACAGGCATTTCCGCGTCATTGACTAGAATGTTTGTCCCGAAAACCTCGCGAGATTTGTACCGTTTTCATTTTTAAAAATATTTTTGTGGTGGGTCTGGTTAGTTTTTTTTTTTATTAGATGGGTCATTGTAAAATGAGTTTATTAATTTGATGGGTCATGGGGTAATTTTTAATTATTTTTTTTATGGGTGCTTGGTATATACAAAATTTGCCTCCCGACCCCCCCCATGTATTTATTTCTGGAATAGCCCTAATTCAATAACCACATATCAAATTTCAGATTCCTAAGTTAAAGCATTGTAGAGAAAAGTCCAGAAAATTACATCATCAGTCCACTGTGACAAAAATTTAACTTGATCTGTAAATATACTGTTATATTAGCAAATTAAATACCAAATTTAAGCTTCCAAAATCAAAGCAAGGTGAAAAAAGTCCAGAAAACAAAACTTGAAAAAGTTAAAGAAAATAATTGTAAGTCCCACAATATTTGGTAGAATACATGCAGGTCAATGATAACAAGACTGGAACTTGATCTGTATCCATTCATCAGGTAACCACATATTATCAAATTTCAGATTCCAAAGTTAAAGCAAAGTAGATTAAAGACTGGAAAACTATATTCAGCCCCAAGTCCCATACACCTTGTAAAAATCACTTGGTGATGAAACTTAAACTTGATTCGAAAGCATACAGTGATACACTACATACTAAATTTCAGCTTATTAAATCAAGGCGTGATAAAAAAAAAGGGGGGGGGATGGAAAACCAAGTGGGACAGACTGATGGTCTGACGAAGAGACAGACAGGACAGATGGACGGACGGTCGGTTTTATTGATAGGGAACTAAAAAGTCTAACACATGTCAATAAACCGTATCATCTGATTAAAAATCATACATTGCAACTGCATGTTATTTATAATTTTTTTTTTTTTTAATTCCATACACACTCTAGTAGACGGAATGCCTGTTGTACAAACTAAGCATCACCCGAATGACACAACATAAATATACATGTATTTAGATGCATCATAACCAAAGACTACATGAAGAATCTAGGAAGTTTTGCAATCCCATTAAAGATAAATATTTCAAACAACTGTGTATTGTAGATTTATCTTCACTGTGAGCCATCTTCATTTTACTTCTGTCAGGTGTGAACTGTAACTTCCAAAACTCACAGTCAATAATAGCCCACAGTCCTGATATATATCACTTCTTAAATCTTACAAAAACCTGTATACCTTAGGCCAAGTTCAACAAAACAAAGCATGAGAAGTCTGAAGGAGAAAGACTGCAATTCCATTTCTGCTTCTAAACAGTAATCGAACAGTAATTGAACAACTGAACCCAAATTCTGCTACTTTTAGTATTATCAAACCAATCAATCTACTGCACTACCACGATCACAAGAATCAACAGTATTAAAGCAAAATACAGTGTACTGTAGATGTTAAGTATTTTCCATTATCTATTTTCTCTCATTCTCGAACTGTCCATACAGGCATTTTACAAGGGGAAGCACTCGATTTATGGGTGTGATTATATAAATGTACGTTAGATGCATTACATCCCTTTCCCTACCTCGACACTTTTTCAGCTCTGTTTCAGCCTTGGTTTGTAAGATCCTGGCCTCTTTCAACAGTTCTATAAATACACAAAAAAACCTGTTGTTAGTAACTTGAAAACATAATATCAATTTTTGTAACAGCATAAGAACTCTAAATACCACAGGGGAAACAAGATGTGTTAGTGAAACACAAATGCCCCCGATAATGGCCAATTCCAAAGATGGCCAAGGTCACAAGGGCAAATATCTTGGTACCAGTAGAAAGATCTTGTCAAAAGAAATGCTCATGTACAATATGAAAGCTCTAATATTTACCATTTAGAAGTTATGACCAATGTAAAAAAAAAAAAATTAAAAGTAGGTCAAATGTCAAGGTCAAAAGGTTTAATACCCATGGAAAGGTATTGTCACAAGGAATACTCATGTGAAATATCAAAGCTATATCACTTATTGTTCAAAAGTTATTAGCAAGGTTAAAGTTTTCAAAAAGTAGGTCAAACTCCAAGGTCAAGGGGTAAAAAATGTTGGTACCCATGGAAAGATCTTGTCACAAGGAATATTCATGTGAAATATCAAAGTTCTATCACTTATTGTTCAAAAGTTATTAGCAAGGTTAAAGTTTTCAAAAAGTAGGTCAAACTTCAAGGTCAAGGTCACAGGGTCAAAAACGTTGGTACCCATGGAAAGGTCTTATCACAAGGAATACTCATGTGAAATATCAAAGCTCTATCACTTACTGTTCAAAAGTTATTAGCAAGGTTAAAGTTTCAGACAGAGTGACAGAAAGGTAAAAAACAATATGCCCCCCCCCCCCTTCCGATCTTCGGGGCATAAAAATGCAAATGAAAGGGAAGAGAATAATCTGCTGTGAAGCGAAAATAAGGATCAAGATTCAATGACACAACAATCTCCTGAGCAATCTGTATAATTATGATTCAACTAGACATCAATCTCCTGAGCAATCTGTATAATCATGATTCAACAATCTCCTCAGCAATCTGTATAATCAGGATTCAATCAGACAAAAATCTCCTCAGCAATCTGTATAATCAGGATTCAATGATTCAACAATCTGCTCAGCAATCTGTATAAACATGATTCAACAATCTCCTCAGCAATCTGTATAAACATTATTCAACCAGACATCAATATCCTCAGCAATCTGTACAATCATGATTCAATGAGACAACAATCTCCTGAGCAATCTGTATAATCATGATTCAATCAGACAAAAATCTCCTCAGCAATCTGTATAATCAGGATTTAATGATCCAACAATCTCCTCAGCAATCTGTATAATCAGGATTCAACCAGACATCAATCTGTATAATCATGATTCAATCAGACATCAATATCCTCAGCAATCTGTACAATCATGATTCAATGAGACAACAATCTCCTGAGCAATCTGTATAATCATGATTCAATCAGACAAAAATCTCCTCAGCAATCTGTATAATCAGGATTTAATGATCCAACAATCTCCTCAGCAATCTGTATAATCAGGATTCAACCAGACATCAATCTGTATAATCATGATTCAATCAGACATCAATATCCTCAGCAATCTGTACAATCATGATTCAGTGGTAGTTGAATTAACCACAAAATAGACTGTGTTTGAGTGATATAAGGTTGAAATGACCACAAAACAAACTGAACATGACTCATCCAGAATTGAACGGACAACAAACAGATCCAAAGCTAAACTGACCACATAGCAAATTGTTTGACTGATCCAGAATTTAACAGACCCCAAAACAGATTGTGTTCAACTACAGTGTAATCTTACAGTGAATTCACCACACAACAAGCTGTGTTTGACTGACCCAAAGTTAAAATGACCACAAAATAGATAGTGTTTGACACTGATCCAGTTATAAATCTTACAGTAAATTCACCACACAACAAGCTGTGTTTGACTAACCCAAAGTTAAAATGACCACAAAATATATAGTGTTTGACACTGATCCAGTTTTGATCTGAGCATACAATCAATAAACTGTTTGACCAATTTAAAGAGTAACAGACTGAGTTATTACAAACTTGAACTGACCACTAAACAGACTGTTTATTCAACTGAATTTTCTGTGTTTATCTACAGTTGTAACTGAACTTTCAGACTACATTTATTTAATTGACCAGAAGATGGTTCATTTGACTGACCTTTCAGATTGTCGTCGTCCTCCAGTCCTGAATCATTGGACTCATCCATCTGTGAGACAGCCGTGGACGGTTTGGAAGCACAAGTCGCTACTAGCGTGGCCTCCATCCTCTCCGATGGTAGCCGGGCACCTACGATTTCACTCTCCAGGACTCGAACTTTATCTGTAACACAAACAGATCACAGCAAAGACTGAATTGTGGGTCATTTTTTATGAATTCTGTAGAATTGCTTATCATACTAAAACTTTGGGTTACCCTGTAGTTCTGTTATAAGTCCTGAGCTGTTGTCATTCTGGTGTTGGGAAACTTTGAGCTGCTCTGAAATGACGAAGAAAAACAATGTTATACGACAGACAAATATGTAATACCATCCTCTGATTGGTCTATCAATCTGTCATTTTAAGAAAAATCTATACAGAGAAGAATAGATTCAGATTCGATTCGAAACATAGCATGCGATTTCAGATCAGATAAACTTTCAGCCAGAAACCAGTATAAGAGTTCAATAAATAAACAGAAACCACAAAACATGACTTCAGCTGTGGAAATAAAGGGGTGGATCAGAGATGTCTCAACATTCCATGATTAACATGCCCACTTTCTCATGTCTGTGACACTATTTTACAAACAACATTTAACAGTGGAACGTTGTGTTACCACAACTCAGTGGTGCCGAGATTCCACTCTCCACTCCCAATGGATCCATCTCAGAAATTGTTCAATTTTAACCACCCAACAATTTAAATTCAACAAAGAACAAAAGAAATTCTTTCATACAAAATCACAGATACATCTGTCACTAACATTAGTAAGGCTAGTGGATACACAAAAAAAAATCAAGAATAAAAATGTTAAGTACATGTATATAGTGGGTTTTTTTCCACAATGTAAATCAATCGAAAATACATGAAATACAGCAATGCCATGGAAATAAATAAGATACAGAATTTGTGGGGGGTTTAGTCTCAATTTTATCAAGTTATTTCAATGAATTTCAAATAAATATGAAGATCAAGCTTTAGGTCAAAAACTCAAAATATAAGAATGAATATGGTAACAGAGGAACAATTTCTGACTGATATGCATTTTGGCAACAATAAGGTCTGTATTTTACACATTTCTGTAACATATTTTACTTTGAGTATCCACTGTCCTTAGCAGTAATTCAAAGTCCTCACTTCACTTTGAAAGAGACCCCTAATTACTACAATAGCAGACCTTGACTGGGCCCTTTATACCATTAACCCATCCCACCCTCCCACTAAGTCACACGTATAATTCCCCATCACCGAGTGCCATGCTCCCCTGAATCCACCCCTGGGTGACAATGAGATGAAGACTTACGCTTCAGATCTGCCATGGTATTTTCCATCATGAGATTCATGTGCAAGTCCGACAGCTTAAGCTTTTCTAAATGAACAAGATGACAGGGAGTCAGATGAGGTGTGCCAGAGCCAGTCGTAACATGCTGTTGTGAGACGACAGTTGCTAGGGGAGGTCAGGGTGGGGTGGGGGTGTGTGTCGGCTGTGTATATGAGGTGTGCCAGAGTCAGTCGTAACATGCTGTTGTGAGACAACAGTTGATGGAGTAGGCCGGGGAGGGGTGTGTGTGTGTGTCGGTCTGTGTAAATGTGGTGGTGAATGCTATCTGATGTAGAATCTTGCTACTTAGGGAATACTGATTATAACTAAATTTTCTAAACCAGACCAAAACAATATCTTAATGAAAAATTCATGGAATTTGTTTTCTTCCTTTCAAAACCAAAATTCTTCAAGATTTTTTTTAAAGGATAGGAACATAGATCTACCCACATGTCTTAAAAGAGGTTCTCCCACAATATATGTCTTGGTCAACTACAGTGTATATTGAAAAAATTCCTATCATGTGTCAGATTAGGCCCTTTCAAATATAAAATAACTACATACATGTACTACAATATCAGGATTAGACTTCATCCTTCCACCTGTCATTATGAGATTTAGTACACCTACATGTAGTTGACTACGGAAAATCTTAGTAGATATTATTAAGCACACCAGATATATATCAGACGTCGGAAGTAAACTGAATATTGACAGAATCTTATGCTTTGTCAGGGAGAGTCTTGTAAGATTTCAAAGTGAAAAATAGTTGTTGTAATAGATGTATATAATTGTATGAAGACAATGAAGCAATAAGTCAAAAACTTTAAACAATTCATGCAAAAAAAATTGTCAACAAGAATTCAACAGTAATAACTAGAAACGCATTATCAAAAAAATGCATTAAAACACCGTGTGAAACGAATTATGCAAATTAACAAACCAAGAAAGCAAACTTCACAACATCACTATGTGAATCCCCATATCAAAAGTTTCGTTTTTATTTCCTGAATAAAATTTTCTTAACGTATCAATAAATAATTCATCAGAATTTTTAAATCATCACAATTAGTGCTTGATATATTGCTAATCTGGGAACATTGTAGCTGACTGTGTGACAAGCGAACACCACAGAGGATAAATATCCAGCCATAGTCACCTTCTAGAGAGGATATCTTTGTTATGTATTGCTTGGCATACATCTCCGCTCTCTCTAGTTCTTCTACAAAGTCCAAAATACATCACAAATTATCTCAATCATGAAATTAATTCAAAACCATATCACACTCTTTCAAAATGCTTTACAGTGTAAATGTGGTTCTAAATTTCGTTTTATTTTCAAAGATTGTAGCTTTAAAAGATTATGAAGTCAAAATATTTTAAATCTTGCAAAATTTTTCTGTTGTTGTCTAGCTGTACAATGTCAATCATTCAAGATAATTTCTTCTTGCATTCTCAAAAAAGAAGACAATACCAAAATCAAAAATATGCATGGAAGTAACTTACTCTGAATGGCTTCTAGCTTCTCTGTGCTATCATTCATTTTTTCATCAGATTCCCTGATCATTTCTATCAACATAAAAGAGAAAATATAAAGAAATGCACCAACACGCAATCAAATTTACATGATTTTTTTTTTTGTTCTGCTAACAACATAAATTACCTTTGTATTTTTCTATCTGTTTCTGTGCCTCTTTTAATTTTCCTACAGAAAAAAAAAATGAAACAAAATCAAGTGTCATTATTTAAAAAAAAATCTAATGTTTAACAGAATCACAAGCATTGTTTGTAAAAGATTATTTTATCATTCAACAACACATTTATCTTACCCTGAATGTCTTCTAGACTGCCCTTCTCAGAGGAGTTAATTTTCATGGAATCTGAAAGATTAAACACCATGATGATACACAATTATCACTATTAACAGCCTTCTAAAAACCACAAGTCTCAGGCTGAGAGAACGAATTATTTCTGATCACATGAGAATTTTGAAATTGTATTTATGTAATATGTGTGTTTATTGAAACTTTTCTTCACCTAAAATTTAATGCTAAAAGCAACAGATACATATTAGTGTTAAAAAAAATCATTCTTTGTGATGAAGAAATCTTGTAAAAATTTAGCTGGGTAGAACAGGGTAAACGATGAAATAGCGTTTGCACGAGAGAATGTGGACTGACCAACTTCATCGACGTGGTTTTCTATGTGGTTCAGGCTGTCAGATTTGTGAATATCCTCCAGTTTATTGTCATTTTCATCATCCTTCATTATGATTTTAATGTCATCCCCTACAATGATCTTTCTATCTTCTGACTCGTTTTCTTCATCTGTCTTTCTCTCCCCATTTGTCAGCCCTTCTCCATTTTCCTTTTCATCTATCACATTTTCCTTTGGTTCTTTTATTGCCTCTAATCTATCTGTTTAAAGGAAACAAAATATTTAGAAAATAACATCATATTCAGCATAGGTTACCGTAGTATTGTCACAAATAACATTACAATGGGGCCTTTTATTTATTCAGATTTTGGACGATGTTTCTTTGGAACAATTGTTGTTACACCATTTTAACATGGATCTAATAGATATGATTCAGTTAGATTTAATCATGGTTTCCATTGCAATGCAAATGAATATCAAAGTCAACAAAATATTATGAAGTGAATTAAGTGGATAACATCTGTAGTTGAAACTCCAATTTTTAATCAGTTTCCATTGACTACATTTTTAATCAGTTTCCATTGACTACATTGTTTCCATTGACTACATTGCGGAAGATTGACAGATCATCCCAGTGCTTCTGAATTCTTTACGACAAATCTCTGATAGGACTGCACTAATGATTGTGTACCTTTCATGGCTGCCAGCTGTTCCAATGCGATATCGTTGTCGGCCTGGAGGGACTCCATCTTTGCCGTGAGAATGGTCTCCTGTCGAATCATGTCCTGGAGTTTTTCGTTGAGGTCCTCTTTTTCTTGTTTGATTTTCTCCATCTCCTCTAGATGCAGTCTCTCTGCCTCCTGTCAATGACAGTGCATGTCATATCTAAGCTTCTCTATTCATAGTATATAAACGACAGTGCATGTCATATCTAAGCTTCTCTATTCATACATGTACATTGTATATAAACGACAGTGCATGTCATATCTAAGCTTCTCTGTTCATACATGTATATAAACGACAGTGCATGTCATATCTAAGTTTCTCTGTTCATACATGTATATAAACGACAGTGCATGTCATATCTAAGCTTCTCTGTTCATACATGTATATAAACAACAGTGCATGTCATATCTAAGCTTCTCTGTTCATACATGTATATAAACGACAGTGCATGTCATATCTAAGCTTCTCTGTTCATACATGTATATAAACGACAGTGCTTGTCATATCTAAGTTTCTCTGTTCATACATGTATATAAACGACAGTGCATGTCATATCTAAGCTTCTCTGTTCATACATGTATATAAATGACAGTGCTTGTCATATCTAAGCTTCTCTATTCATACATGTATATACGGTACATTGTATGAATGAGTCTATAAAACTAATACAAGGATCTCTCATCCTTATAAAGTACCAATTTCTATCTACATGTAAACCTCATTTCAATATGTTATGTACATTTAGTACTGTATTTTTGTGCACAAAATTATAATGTATTGAGGTCAAAGGCACTGAATAGAAATTCATTTTTGCTCAGTTTGAATTTCACAATTTTCACTGCAGGCCAATACAGTGATAAAAAAAACTGAGATCAACATAACTTATATATGACCTTTCTATGAAAGGGTCATAAAAATAAATACAAATAACCATGGATTTAATCAGGAGTAACTTTTACATTATGAAATGTGTCTGTAAATCCGACAATGCTAACCTGTAATTTTTCCTGTATATCTAGGACTTCCTTCTGTTGGTCCTGGTACTTTTCAGCCAAAGCCTGGAGTTCCTCCTGAGCTTTCTCACACATGTCCTTCAGGTGGGTGCACTCATCTTCCGTGTTATGTAGTGATCGCTGCAAACAAATCATTAACAAAGTTCGTAATGTGTATTTCTTACTATGACACACATGTGGAATTAACTTGAGCAGTTTCATACTATTTACTTTACCTCAAGGTCTGAAAGTTTTCGGACAGCCTCAAGCTTTTCTTCCAATACCCTCTTAAGAGATTCCTGGTAAAAAAAAAACAGTTTGTAGAGAATCTAGACCAAAATATGAAAATGTTGTAAAGAGAACGCGGCATGGTTATCATCCTTACTTTGGCAGTAGTTTCGTATGTGTTCTTTTCTTCTTGTAACGTAACAACTTCCTGACGCAGTGTGTCATCTGCATGGTTCTGCAATGATACAAACATTAACACTATCATACTAACACACTTGAGATAACGTAATGTATAAAATGTTGCCATTTGTCCAACATATTGAACATATTTCACTTCCAAATGAATATCACAAGAGTTACCAGAAGATAACATAGCTTGATGGGAAGCATAACTCTACTTAAAACATAGCCTTTGGTTCAAAAGGTTAAAGTTTATGAAAAGCAAGTCAAAGGTCAAGGGGTCAAAGTTTTGGTACCATATAAAAACCCTGCCTATGAGGCATCTATGTGTGAAATATCAAAGACCTATCCCCCTTGGTTAAAAAGATATAGCCAAGGTTAAAGTTTTTGAAATGAAGGTCAAAGTTCAAGGTCACTAAATCAAAGGATCAATATAAAAACAAAAGCCTGGTCATGAGGTAAAGTTCAAAGTCAATGGTATTGGTTCTAAAAGAAAGGTCTTGCCTTAAGGATTACATATGTGAAATATCAAAGCCCTATCCTCCTTGGTTCAAAATATATAGCCAAGGTTAAAGTTTTAGAAATGCAGGTCAAAGTTCAGGTCAATAGTCTTGATTCTAAAATGTCTCATTATAAGGCATTTATAGCTGAAATATCAAAGCCCTATCCCCCTTAGTTCTAAAGACAGACATGTTGAAGTTTATCAAAAGTAGGACAAATTCAAATGTGAAGGTCACTGGGTCAAGTCCTGGTACCAAATGAAAGGTCTGGTCACAAGACATCTATCTGAAAAATAGCAAAGCCCTATTATACCCCTTGTTTAAAAAGATAGAGCCAAGGTTAAAGCTTTTTCCTAATAGTGGGCTGCCGACGTCACAACAATAGCTCTCCAGACATTCGTTCCAGCCAGCTAAAAATCAATTATAGACTGAATTCTTTTGACTTCATAAAAATATTTTTGTTTGCAAATACATGGCCTTGAATAATGAAGTCCCCCCCCCCCCCCCCCCCCCCCCCCCCAAGTTACCCCGAGAGTGTCTAAATGACTTTGAAAGGTGTGATCTTCAAAAGCATTTTGCTCCAAAAATTTGGTCCTCAAATGAATTACACATTTCTTCTCTCAACAACCTTGATATTGTCCAAATGACCTAGGGCTAAAATATAAATACATCAACATTTCTATTTTTAAAATATGACTGGAAATAAAATTACATGCTTCATTTTCAATGTCCTTGACATTATTTCAATGACCTTGGACATGATTAGCACATACCTTCAGGTGATAAGCAATCTTTGAGTTAAGTAAGAGTCTTATTTTTCTGTGTTATGTAAATGAAATCTTTCAAACAAAATCTTCAAATAGACATTGCCATACTTCTCTCAAAATTGGACAAATCAATCAAAAAATACCAGGCTCATATATATTTTACATTCACATAGCATATAAAATTTCTAGACATATGGACATGGTGACTGTAGAATACACCTCAAAACTTTTTTTAAATGGGGGGGGGGGGGGGATATAAGCTGTTTCCCAGTGGTTGTTTGGCCTACCTTTGAGTAGATATGTAGCTGATTCTCCAGGACCTCTAGTCGTGACAGTAGGCGGTCCTCGTCTATTAATGCTTGCCAGCCATTCTCTGATGCCTCCTGGGTATTATCTACAAGTTGCTGGAGTGTACTTAGTTTCTGTTCCAGCATCTTCTCTCTGTGTAGTGCCTCCTAAAACAGAAAGTATTCCAATAAAAAAAAAAAACTGAAAAAAGAACTTAGAGCATTTCACAGCTTATGAATAAATGGTTCTGTTTTTAAAAATAACTGGCAATGTATCCGAATATGTGTTGCTTAGATGATGTAATTTTTAGAATAAGCACGCAACTCTGAAAAATAGGTGAATAATTCAGGATTTTTAAACTGCACATGAAATATATTTTGTCATCTAGATACCTGTAGATACTGAGCCAATTGATAAAGTTCCTGAGATTGAATTGTGACGCCCGGTGTCACAGTGTTAGAAAACGGCCCTGATTCGGAGTATCTGAAAGTTAAAAAAGACATGTAAATGTCAAAAACACATTATTGTATGTAACAGTGTTAGAAAACAGCCCTGATTCAGAGTATCTGAAAATAAAAGCAATGTAAATGTAAAAATCACATTACTGTATGTATTAGTTTTCCTTTTCAATCTTACCTCTTCTACTAAAGTCTGTAGAGATAATCTCCCTTACCATACAATTCAAAAAATCAAAATACCCTCCTCCAAAGATTATCTTTTATCAGGAATAGGCTTTATCTCTTAAAATGATGCAATGTCTTTAATCTTATATATCGTTCATTTACAGTAAAGAGTCACAATCCTGCTAAAAAAAAAAGTCAGATGCTTACTAATTCCTATTGTAGTAAAAAATTGACCACATTTCCTTCATCATATAGGCTGACGGAAATGCCTTTGTTACAGAGGCATTGGGTACTTACATATTTCTGGCTTCTCGTCCATCTGGATGGAAGAGTGTGACAGTTGCTATGATACAGTTATGTGTGACTGCAAAACAAAAACACAAAGTCAGGAATACATTTACATGTACTGGTATATAACTAGTCAGTTTTTTACTCTGTAAGTGCAGTTTTGAAGAGCCTTTAAATAGTGCCCTCTTCATGTTCATACAAGTGTCAGTTTCTCAAGGGAAAACTTTGTGCACACCAGTAATTCTTATATGTAAACAATAACATGCACTTGGATTTGAAAAGAAGTTGTACATAATGCACACTATTCATGTGAACATCTTTATTTCTCTGAGAACTCTGAACAAAGTGAAACATGTTGACACATGGCAGTAAATTAGTTCCTGTTCATGAAAGTATTATTCTGATTAATAGTGATTGTCTTAATCACAGATTACACATCACTACAGTGTAGGTGTGACCCCTGACTGTATGACAGAAGCCAGTCTGTCTTCAGTTTTCTGTGTATCTCTTTGAGCCCACAGTGATTTTGATGTAGATCTATCCTTGCTCTGCATACTAACAGATGTACATGCTTGCTCCTCACTCACTCATATCTCAAAGGAGAAATCAGTAACATGGGATTCCTAAAGAATTCCACACATTCCCAAAACTAGACAGGTTTCTCAGCTTTGTCATTTCTTGGATACTCCAACAAATTTTATACAAAATGGATCATTGACAAGTGCTGCCTCCAAAGACAAGCATCAAATCATTCAATGATAGTTAAATTACTGTGTTGCTTATCAGGTGCTCTTAATACTGTACATTTGTTAAGAAGTACCATTCTATAGAACATACATTACATGTACAGCTATGATCTCCTTTTTTTCCTCAAAACCATTTTCCAAATTCTGGGAAATTACTTTTCTTTTACCTATCAATTGCTAAACCATTAGATAAAACCTTTCTCCATTAGTAATTCAAAAACTTTCTTGACAGCTGCCAACCTGGCTTGAATGGGAATTAGAATGCTATATATAGCACACTTTTATTCACAAAGTCAGCACATCTCACAGATCAGCACGTTCCATTAACACTGAATATACTTGCTACAGAGTGTTTATATACTGTGTGTTGCTAGTTTTTGTAATTTGACTTCTTTTTCTTTTTTTTAAATAAAAAATTGCACATCTATTTAAGGAAGAATGCTACACCAGAGAAATTTGATGTGGATGGAAAGTGCAGGGTGTGTGCAATATTTTGAAACTGAAAACTTTCAAGTTCACTTTATTTAGTCAACAATTTAAAAAAAAAAAAAAAAATTAAAGTAGAAAACTATGAAAAAAATTGAAAACCCCTGCTGGACTCAAACCCATGATTTATAGCTCAGCAGGCGACAGGCTAACCAACTGAGCTAGGTATTTAAATCAAAAAGGAATAGACAAATATTGCTGATATTTATGTTTCCATGTATGTTTTAAAAGGAAGTCAGCCATTACATGTATGACAATGTAGTATACCTCCTTAAACAACCGTAACACATTACTCCAGTTTCTGACCCTTACTTTTTTCTCCCCGTTTGTTGTTGTCCATGACATCCACACCAAACTGTATGTGGTCCCCAGAGAAGATTTCCCGGGGGGCGCTCTCCTCCCCCCCTCGACTGAGTCGCTGGTTGTTGATGAAGGTCCCATTGCTGCTCTTTGTGTCCTTCAGGTAAAACTGAGGAATAAAATACAGAGGTAAGTTAGATTTACTCCAGAATATTCAGGTAAATCTGACGAATAAAAATACAGAGAAAAGTTAAATTTACTCTAGAATATTCAGGTAAAACTGAGGAATAAAAATACAGAGAAAAGTTAGATTTACTCTAGAATATTCAGGTAAAATAAAGAGCTAAGTTAAATTTACTCTAGAATATTCAGGTAAAACTGAGGAATAAAAATACAGAGCTAAGTTAGATTTAATCTAGAATATTCAGGTAAAACTGAGGAACAAAATACAAAACAAAGTTAGATTTACTCTAGAATATTCAGGTAAAACTGAGGAATAAAAATACAGAACAAAGTTAGATTTACTCTAGAATATTCAGGTAAAACTGAGGAATAAAAATACAGAGTGAAGTTAAATTTACTCTAGAATATTCAGGTAAAACTGAGGAATAAAAATACAGAGCTAAGTTAAATTTACTCTAGAATATTCAGGTAAAACTGAGGAATAAAAATACAGAGCAAGTTAGATTTACTCTAGAATATTCAGGTAAAACTGAGGAATAAAAATACAGAACAAGTTAAATTTACTCTAGAATATTCAGGTAAAATAAAGAGCTAAGTTAAATTTACTCTAGATTATTCAGGTAAAACTGAGGAATAAAAATACAGAGCAAAGTTAAATTTACTCTAGAATATTCAGGTAAAGGTTATAACTTCAGAATACTCTGAAATCCAAAATCAATTTGTGGGGGATCTAATTTTGATGTACAGTTATATATATGAATGAAAAGAACTACTATAACAAAGATGCACTCCTAAACAACAAAAAGAAGCCTTAAAACATCTGGGTTTTTTATGTTTTAATCAGGGAGACCCAGTGGAACACTAGAGTATACACATGCACTAGTACATGAATTCACAATTTTTGTCTGAAATATGCTGAATAGAATGCCAGTGAAGCAAAAACCCCATCTTCCTTTGTGTCAAATGATCGTAGATCAAAGGTCAAAAGGTAAATCAGATATAACAATTCTATATATACACCATATATTATTCCAAACTTCAGTTTAATACTGCTATAGAGATAACAGGTTCAGGGATTTTGATCCCTATTCATTTGGGTTGAAAGGTCACAAGGTCATACATGTATAAACAGAAATCTATAATTCCAATACAACATTACGTGGACACCATATAACAAGATTTTCTCATACTTGCTATAAATATGGGAAGTAGTTGAAGAGAATCAGCATGGATTTCAGACAGGAATGCTATTTGGATTCTTTTTGTTTCCGAAGTAAAACTTATAAGGTCAACACTTGAGAGGAATTAAGTGTCATAATGCTCATGTTATGAGGGGATGCCCTCCATGTGCAACCTTTCTTTGCTTATTAATAACTTGAAGAAAAAAAAACTGACACTAAAATTTCTTAAGCAATTCAATAAATGAAATATGAAT